>NC_056662.1:53746764-53874264 GCF_018350195.1 Panthera tigris | reverse complement strand
AATGGCTAACATGAACAACTCAGGCAACAATAGATGTTGGTGAGGATGTGGAGAAAGGGGATCTCTTTCGCACTACTGGTGGGACTTCAAACTGGTGCAGGCACTCTGGTAAACAGTATGAAGGTTCCTCAAAAAATTAAAAATAGAACTACCTTATGACCCAGCAACTGCACTACAAAGCATTTATCCAAGGGATACAGGTGTGCTGTTTCGAAGGGACACATGCACCCCCATGTTTATAGTGGCACTATCAACAATAGCCAAAGTATGGAAAGAGCCCACATGTCCATTGATAGATGAATGGATAAAGAAAATGTGGTATATATATACAATGGAATACTACTCGGCAATCAAAAAGAATCAAATCTTGTCATTTGCAACTATGTGGATGGAACTGGAGGGTATTACGCTAAGTGAAACTAGTCAGAGAAATACAAATATCATGACTTCACTCATATGTGGAATTTAAGATACAAAACAGATGAAAATAAGGGAAGGGAAGCAAAAATAATATAAAAACAGGGAGGGGGACAAAACATAAGAGACTCTTAAATATGGAGAATAGAGGGTTACTGGAGGGGTTGTGTGAGGGGGGGATGGGCTAAATGGGTAAGGGGCATTAAGGAATCTACTCCTGACATCATTGTTGCACTATATGCTAACTAACTTTTATGTAAATTATAAAAAACAGATAAATAAAGAGAAAGGGGGGGAAAAGAAGAAAAAAAGAAAATAAGCTGAGAAAGCATCCTTCAGCTTAATGGTATTTGTTAATTGATAGTATGTAGAATATATATTTTTTAAACCCCAGGAATAAGCTTAATAGCTTTTGTAATATAAATAATCTTGGGTGACCTTTGCAACCTTCGAATTTCTGCTTAATTTTCCAAAGTAAACGGGCACTTACTTACCTCATAAAAATTACCCACAATTTCTCTGAGAGCCTGCTGTCCTCTGTGCGCTGACTCATAGACAAGGTGATGATCATCCCTTAAATGAATATAGAGGCTCAAAAGTTTATTCATTTTGATCTCAATCTCTTGTTCTTTGTAAGCTCTCAACCCCATTTCTCACAATAGAAGGTGGGACCTGATTGATGAAATCACTCTGTGGTAGCGCTTCTCAAAGTTCACTGTTTCAGAAAAGTTACTTGGAGGGTAAAAGAAAACTGCAGGTCCCTGGGCTCTACTCCATACACGTGTGGGAGCTGGGGTGGGCCAGGAATCGGCATTTTCCCAGCACTCCAAGAAACTGGCAGGTAAGGGGTCTGGACTCACACTTTGAGAACGACCATCCCAGGATGACTTTGTTTACCATAGATGATGGGGGTGCAGGGCATTGAATCATGGAGGACATGAGATAGTAGTCCTGAACAGTGAAAAATCTCACATTGTGGCTATTTGGGATATGCTCATTATATCTGCATGGGCAGCCCATGCGGATATTATTTGAGGGAAAAAAGATTTCTCAAAAATGGCTGGAGATTTTCTAAAACCTGATTTGAAAAAGGCACGAAGCAGTGTGGTTAAGGAATAGAGTGAAAACATTTATCAGGATGAAGTTGAAATCAGAATATAGAGTGGATTTATAGGTCACATCAGGGTTCCTCAAACCAAAGGTTGGGTAAATATCAAGACAGGATGAAGGGACAGAGCTCCAGAATTCTATCAGCAAACTGAGTGAAAAAGGGAAGGTCTTATCATTTCACTTGATTCCATTTTTTTTTGAGAGAGAGAGAGAGAGCATGAGCAGGGGAGGGGAGAGAGAGAGAGAGAGAGAGAGAGGGAGGGAGGCAGAGAGAGAGAGAATGAGAACCTCAAGCAGGCTCCACACTCAGCATGGAGCCCGATACGGGGCTCGATCCCATGACCCTGAGATCATGAATTGAGCTGAAGTCAGGAGTCGGATATTCAACTGAATGAGACTCCCAGGCACGCCTCCTGCTTCCAAATTTTTAAATTCTAGTCTCTGCGATCTGACATGAACTGCAGACTAAAGAGAACTTTATGCTTTCCCTTCTTCTTCTTCTTTTTTTTTTTTTTTTGTAGAAAATATGTAGTGTAAATGTGGTGGAGGAAGGGTCATTAAGATGAAAATGTTTAAGAACTACTGGATTACACTGAAGTCTTAATTATGAAACTCTTCCTCAGGTATCTTGCAGTCTGTCTCTGGCAAGTCCCAGTGTCCCTTGTCCCATCACCATAGAGCAAAGTTAATACAACTGTGCTTTGTCACTAATGTGTTCACCAAAATATTCCTGCCTTTCAGGCACAAGTGCGATTGGGCTTTCCTGTCCCCTTGGTGTTAGCGGTGGTCATGTGACTTTCTTTGGCCAATGCTAAAATGTGAGTGGAAGTGACATATGCCGATTCCTTGTGGAGCCTTTAAGAACCAGTGCATGAGTCACCATTCTCTCTGTAATGACACAAATGAAAATGCCCCAGATAGTGGCTGATGTATTAGCCTTCCCTAGTGTGGGAAGAATGTGTGGAGTAGAGTCTGCAGACAACCCATAATGAATACTGTAGCACAGATAGTTAGCATGAGTGATGATTAAACCTCATTGTTTTTTGTCACCAAGATTTTTGTGATTGTTACTGTAGTTTGGTCCAGCCCACCCTGACTGATTCCATAGTTAATGACAATGGCTCATGGAGGGCCTTTTCGAGAATGAGAAACCTCTTTTTATTTCAATATCCACTGACTAAGAATATACGTGTTATCTAGAAGCTACTGTGAATTCAATAACATTTTAAAATATATTTTAATTTCACTAACTGTAACCTTCACATATATTTGAAAACCAGTGGCAAATCCACGAGTAGCTAAATAATTATTGGTGAATTGAGGACCCTTTGCAATTCTTGTTCCGGGGGGGGGGGGGTCAGGTGAAATAAGCCTTACCCTGGGAGACAAAAGCCAGATGTTTGTGGAAAGTACAACAGTGCCATTATATAATCATATGACATTGGGGTGGGCGATTTCCTGGACTTTGGTTGTCTTATATACAAAGCAATGACATATCAACTGTCCCCTCCATTTCCTTGGGTAATTAAATGATAATGTATTAATAAGAGTTTTGAAAAGAATTACAAAAGATATTTTAAAGTGGATAATATTATTTGCAGTCTCAAGTTTGTGTATCTTCAAGTGACATTTAATCTTTACCTTAAAAAAAATGCAGAAAGAAAATGGCTTAATGGCAATGCTGTTATAGACTAACTGTACAAGGGCATTTAGCTTCAAGTTTGTTTGTCCTTTCAAAATATTACATCCTACATCCACACTCAATATCCATATTTGTGAAATACAAGGGGGTAAGCAACAACACTAAACTCTATTTCAAGAAATGAAGGAAGGGAAACAAATCAAAGCACAGGAATTGCTGCTAGAATGAAAGCAATATATGTATAGTGAATATATATATTTATATGACTCTGAAAAGAAGAGATGCATTTGATAGTAGAGATTAATTAAATAAATGAGAAGGGAAAAAGTGTATCTGATCTTTGGGTGAATGAAAGTCATAAATGGAAAATGTTGACACATTTACACAAAGAAAGCAATTAGACCACCGATGGAAATGAGCTGGGAAAAGGTAAGTTTTCCTGGAGCACAAATTTAAATTTCTGTCCTCTAAATCCTAGGCTCCTTGAGGGTTGGCCAGAGTTCTGGCAGGGACAAGGTGAAGCCCTCAGGGTCACTTGCTGAAGACCGGGAATACCAGAAAGAGTGCACCTGTCTTCCCTTCCCTGGAATGTCTGTGTTCCCCACTGCTTCCACCATGAACCTTATCTGACTTGTGCCCCAGTGTGAGGCACCGTTGACAACAGCGTGATAAAATGATTCATACGTTTCATTAAACCCACACCTGGATGTACATTTAGGCAGCATGGGAGCCCTGGTGAGAAAAACAAACGAGAAAGGATGAGTGAAAAGCCCATGTTCACAATTGGGAGAATGGGGCCGGAGAAAGGCGGGAGCGATTTGCAGCTGCCCAGGCCTGTGCCAGCTGTTTCCAGCTGCTTGCACTGGGTCAGCTTTCCGTGAGGCCCTTCCAGGCCTACTTTCTCTTTCAGTGTGGTCATAAAACCAGAAAGTGCAGATGGTGTGGCACTGGCACTCCCTCATGGCATTTTCCTAGAGCTGAACTCAAATAACGATGTGTGACTGCCATGTAAATCACTGGCACTTTTTGCAAAGCTCGAGCTTTTTTGGACCAAGAAATGCGCTGCTGTCTGGATTCAGCCCTTTTCAGCCTGCTCTTTTGGGTTGACCTTAGGGTGGGCAATCCCATCACTGTGGGCCACTTGCTTATATTTTGGGTCAAGTTTTGGGTCCAGAGAAAGTCATCCTTTGTATCCTACAGATATCTTTCCTGGGCCAAGCTTACAAGGCTTCCCTCTTAACCTCTCAGTAACTGTCTCCCGCCCCCTGCCCCGAAGCAGTCAGATCACCGGGCTGTCTTTTCCACCCCAAACACAGTACTTTTACTTCGCTCCAAGGCTGGCATTTCTATTTCCAGTCTGGTACACGCACAGCCAACAGATGGCCCTGCTGGGGTGGCATAATGTGTTTTCAAGGCCGTTGAGAATTCTATGACACAACGCAGCCCAAACAGAAGGGTTTATTGCTTCTCTCGACCTTACATCTCTGGGTGTAAACCAACTGCTTTTCTCACAAACAAACACCACATGGCCACGATCATCACAGATGATGGCCTCGACTTTTTCAAAATCAGTGTCCAGTTCTGAAGAATTTGCACGTATTCTGACTTATGTGATATTGAGTTTATAGTAGATTTCCTTTTGACCATGACTCATTATTGGGCAGATTTGGGAGGAATTCAGGTCAAGCAATGTGCCTTTATGATGACTTAGCTCAATCTTTTTTTTTTAAATGAGATAAAACTCACATAATATGAAATTCACCCTTTTAAACACTGAAGAGTGTGCAATTTAGTGACCTCAGTACAGTCACATGTTGTGCAACCATCGCTACTGACTCCAGAACATTCCTAACTGGTTCTGAAAGCCCTTTGCATGCAATGGATTATGCTCTTTATCTATGGATGGTAGTGGAAGATTTTGGCGGGAGTAGCAACCAACTGTAGCTTGAACCAAAATGTGATCCACTCCTTCCTTCTGGAAGGGCAGGTCCACCAGAAATCGGCCTGCATGAGGACAGGTGTGTCTTAGGGAACAAGCCTGCTAACAGAAGGGAGAATCTGGTCCAGGCGCTCTGCTGAGGTGTGAGTTTGTACAAAGGGAGGAGGGGGGTTGCCATCTGAGCACAGTGTGGCACTTGCTGTCCTTGTGGGTTTCTACCTGGCCTGGATGGTGCAGGTGGAAGGGAGTGAAGGAAGAGGGGCTCCAAGTAAAACTGGGCACACTTTCCTTGGACACCTGGGACACAGACAGGACCGTGGAGACCACTGGGAGCAGACGCTGCCAGAGGGAGATGCAGTCACCATTCTCATTGTGGCTCCTCCCAGGGCCCTCCTGCCAGCAGGTGCACAGAAGGAAGTGGGGTTGGCTCTGGGTTAGTAGGTTCTTTGAGGGGGCCAAAGCAGAAGGACAGAACCTGGGTCCTGGATGCCAAGCACCAACTGAGCAGCCTTATGGCCAAGTGCACCGAACAGGACCCCTTCCCCAGGGACAGGGTGGGTGGAGAGAGGGGGGTTGATTAGCTCCTCCATTGGAGACCCTACCCCCTACTGGTTTTCGCTATTCTTAGTGACCATAGTAGCCATAGTAGGGACCAAAAGGTAGAGGAACAAATGTTTGAAGGCCTGAATGACTTAGCAATGCTACAAAGGTCAAGTGATGAGCGAGCATTTCTCCTGCCTCCTTTAAGGACTGCATGTTGGCAGGGGGGAGAGGAGGATGGGTAGGGTAAGCCATAGATCACCACGGGGATGCCCACAGAATGCAGAGCAAGGCAGCATTGCCAGAGGTGGACAGAAACTCATAGGCATACACTGAGGAACTCCTTAGCTATCTATCTCCTGTGGCCAGGAGCACAGAGAGTGGGCCTAACTACTTATACACTGTGGGTTTGGGTCCCTGGAGGTTTATTTGCACACCTCCAGGCATGGAGTGTCCCAGATTCCCCACTGGCTGGCAGGACTGTGACTGGGGAGGCCACATAGGGTGAGGCTGAATCCCCAAGTTCTGATCCCCAGTGAGTGCTCCTGGGAGGCCCGTGGTCAGGGCCCACGCCCTTGGTCCTCCAGTGTCCAGGCTGAAAGTGCTGGTCAGGAGTCCATGCTGCCACTTGATGGGGCAGAAGGGTGGGTTTCACCAGCCAGCAGAGAGGAACTGCAGGAAGATGAGGAAATACTCTCGGGATGCGCCCGAGGCAGGCAGTTTCCCTGCTTGGGGATGGACTATTGGTGGTGATGTAATCTAATAGCTTGGATTTATCCCTCAGGCTGCTGAGACCATGAGAAACCCAAATCACTATGCTATTAAGTTGTGCTAAGTTCTCAGGACAGGCACTGGGACAAGGCTGATGTTACAGAAGGTAAGGGCAGGCTGTGTAGGTTGATGGACACTGGGATCTGTACCTTCCCACCTCTTGTGCCAGACAGAAGCACTTCTGAATCACCCCTCCAGGCTGACACTTGTAAAGGACTCCCATGGCTCAAGACACCCATGAGATCTTTTTGAAGAATCAGATTATTTTGTCCTGGGATGTATATGTTAAATGGATTTGAGCCATTAATTACCGTAAGTGTAAGACATAGCTTCCCTCAATGGCCAAATATGAATGATAATTTACTCTGTGAGTCTGAATGCCCCCAGAAAGCTTTGATCTACTTGAAATGTAATACTTCAACACATGCAAAGAGTACAGAAACAGCATTATTAGCAATTTGATAAATTATTCAAGAAGCAAACACTCTGGTGAGTTCTAGTTTCATGTTCATGGGTTTTAAAAGCTGTTTCCTGATGGACAGCTTCCTGTTGTATTGCTTTCCTACAACATTTGGGGGAGTGCACCCAAATGTCGTCCTTTGTGGGCACCTCTGCTTTCTCCCTGCCATAACCCCAAATGTTACATATAAAACAGGATTGTTCTAAAGAGAGACAGAGAGAGAGAAAGAAACCAAGAAACCGACTCTTAACTACAGAGAACAAATTGATGGTTACCAGAAAGGGGGTGAAGTGGGCGGGAGGATGGGTTAAACGGGATGGAGACTAAAGAATACACTTATCTTGATGAGCACTAAGTAACGTACAGAATTGTTGAATCCCTCTGTTGTACACCTGAAGCTCACATAACACGGATAACTATATTGGAATTAAAATCAAAAACTTAAACAAAAACCAAAAAGCCCCAGGATTGTTCTGAGGTGGGGCTTAGATGACACCACGAAGGTGGGGCCCCATGACGGGATTGGTGCCCTTACAGGTGGAGGAGACTCCAGCCCTCCCTCTGCTCCCAGCCATGGGAGGACAGCACACGGCTGCCATCTGCTAGCCAGGAAGTGGGGTCTCACCGGACACTGGATCTGCTGGCACCTTAATCTCAGACTTCCAGCCTTCAGAGCCCTGACAAATGACTGCCTGTATTTAAGCCACCAGCCCACAGTGACTCAGACACTCTGTCAGGAACCTTTCTCAACCACCCAATCTGGACGGGAGGTTGCCAGGGTGCAGGTCCGTTTCACCTCCCTTCCCAGAAGCTCAGAGATCTTCACAAACGGTCACAGTCTGATTGTGTGTGACCAATGCCCCCCCTGATCCCCACAGCTTCTTCTTTGTGTTTTTGCATGCTGGGCAGCAGCCACGAGGGGTGTAACCAGTTGCTTCGTTGAATTCATCAACTAAAGATGCCCATAAATCCCAAAGCAAAGGAAGAACTTTTAGTCATTTTGGAGGATGATTAAGAAGGAAAAGTGTCTCCTGCGTGTTTCAGAGGTGATGCTAAGCTCTGCACAATCTGGCTTGATATTTTCTTTCCTGAGGCACCTATAATTTCTGGAAATACTATGTCACGATTTGATAATATCACTGGCAGGTTTTAGAGCTGTTTGCATCTTGGTGAAGATTCCTGGCGTTGTGTTTCTACCTCAAGGCCCTTACTGTGAGTGAAGCTGTTAAATAAATAAATAAAAAGATAAAAAATATGAATATTGCTTTCTGGATGGGCTGTATATGGCAATGCTGTTCTCTCACACCATTATTTTCCTGCCCCTTGGGATGTATTAATGATATTCAGAGCTCTTCTGTGAGTCTTTCCTTTATTTAGGCCTTTGGACGCTTATATTTGGGAGTATTTATATGCCACAGCTGTGAACCTAAACATATAACATGCATACATATTTAAAATAATGTGAAATTTTAAAAAATGGTTCACTTGAACCTTAAAAAAATTTCAATTCTGAATGATGCTTCTTTGCCAGGCCTTTTCAAGATTCATTATTCAGACTATTTCATCTCCAAGTTTCCATCAATTTCTTTTTTTTTTGGCTCATCTCTTTTGCTCCCCACGCACCCACACAGCTTGCTCCTGTCATTCCAAGCTACTGCTGTTTCTAAAGAATATTCCTATTTTCCCACCTCCCATCTCTTTCTTTGCTTATGCTGATTTCTCCAGCCTACAAACCACTGACACTCTCTCCACTTGTGAATCCTGTTTCAAATTACAAACTAAAGGCTTCAGAGTTTCCTTAGTCCCATGACTGGCCTTGATTTCTTTCTTCTTTGTGCTTAGGCTCAGCTGACGGAGTTATGTTTATTAAAAAGCAAACGGATCATGTCATTGCCGGGTTGACTTTCTGGTGCCCGTGGTGTCTCCCTGTCCTGGGCTTCGCTCGCTTGTGAATACAGATGGGGAATAATTCCAACATTAAATCTTGATAGCCCTGAGCCAAGCTGAGCACCCCACTGTCAGCCCTGTGTGCAGTTCTCTGTCCCAAGCACTTGAGGGGACTCCCAGGGGAGGCTCCCTCATAGCTAGGCACCCTCAAATGCCCATTGCTATCTTCTTCAGTAACAGCGTGCTTTGCTGATCTTTTTCAAGGAGTTGCCAACATTATATCATGCACTGAGTTTTTAAAAATTTCTGGAGTGTCAGGATGGCATTTTATTCAACCTGGTATTTCACACATTTTCTATGTGGTAGGTCTGTAGTAAACATTTGAATTTTTAGATAGTATAAGGATTCCTTGACTTGATTTTCTTTATTTAAAACAATTTTTTTTAATGTTTATTTATTTTTGAGGCAAAGCATGAATGGGGGAGGGTCAGAGAGAGAGGGAAACACAGAATCCGAAGCAGGCTCCAGGCTATGAGCTGTCAGCACAGAGCCCGACGCAGGGCTCGAACCCACGGACCATGAGATCGTGACCTGAGCCAAAGTTGGACGTTTAACTGACTGAGCCACCCAGGCGCCCCGACTTGATTTTCTTTCAGGAAGTGAAAATCATCTTTTGTGTCCTCTCAGTAGAAAGCAAACATGCTTATTTATGGTAGCTTTGGCTGGAGCTTTGGAGTGAAAAGACAATCAGACAGTTGAGAATTGCACTGCAGGTAAAATACAAGAGGAAGAAAGGGCTGAAAATGTCCAAAGGGAAAAAAACAATAACCACAACAGTAATACTCATTTAGGAGCTAAGTTTCTGGGTGCACCTGGTTGGTTCAGTCAGTTAAGCGTCTGACTCTTGATTTCAGCTCAGGTCATGATCTCATGGTTTATGAGTTCAAGCCCCACATCGGGCTCTGTGCTGACAGTGTAGAGCCTGCTTGGGGTTCTCAATTTCTCTCTCTCTCTTACTCATCTTCTCTCTCTGCCCCGTCCCCATCTCAAAAATAAATAAAAATAAAACAAAAAATTTTTTTAAAAAAGGAACAAAGTTTCTGATTACATGAAAAAGTAATGGTTTCTGAGCAAGGAGAAAGAGTTCTCTTTCTTTAATTAATCAACTCACACATTTATTTATTTTTTTTAAATATATGAAATTTATTGTCAAATTGGTTTCCATACAACACCCAGTGCTCATCCCAAAAGGTGCCCTCCTCAATACCCATCATCCTCCCTCCCCTCCCTCCCACCCCGCATCAACCCTCAGTTTGCTCTCAGTTTTTAACAGTCTCCTATGCTTTGGCTCTCTCCCACTCTAACCTCTTTTTTTTTTTTTTTTCCTTCCCCTCTCCCATGGGTTTCTCTTAAGTTTCTCAGGATCCACATAAGAGTGAAACCATATGGTATCTGTCTTTCTCTGTATGGCTTATTTCACTTAGCATCACACTCTCCAGTTCCATCCACGTTGCTACAAAAGGCCATATTTCATTCTTTCTCATTGCCACGTAGTATTCCATTGTGTACATAAACCACAATTTCTTTATCCATTCATCCCAACTCACACATTTATTGAGAGGCTACAGCATGTATGCCAGTGTGTTGATTTTTTCAGAATGCCACAAAGTATAAATGATAATATCAGAATCAACATTATGCTTTAAAAGAGTTGAGAAGATAAAACTTATTAATTAATTCTCTTTCTCCCGCTATTCATCTGTCTGTCCACCTTATTTTGTTCATGTTGCTGTAGTAACAACATGGCTTATAAACAGCAGACATGTATTTCTCATAGCTCTGAGGCTGGAAGTCCAGACCAGAGTGCCAGCGAGGAGGAACCTGTTCCCTGTTCACAGACAGCCATCTTCTTGCCGTGTCCTTCCATGGTGGAAGGGGCAGGGAGCTCTCCGGGGTCTCTAAAGTAAGGACACTAATCCCATTCGTGAGGGTTCCGTCTTCATGACTTGGTCACCTCCCAAGGCCCCACCTCCAAACACCGACATATTGGAGGTTCGATTTCAACATACGAACTTTGAGGGGACTGAAACATTCAATCTATAGCGTCTTCCCTCCCTCCCTCCTTCCCTTTCTCCTCCTCTCCCCAATTCCTCCTGCCTTGGGCTAAAGCATATTTTTAACATCATTGCTTTCTGACTCACAGTTGACTTACTAGGATTTCAAAAAAATTTTGAGTCTAGTTGACACATGGTGTTACATTAGTTTCAGGTGTACAACGTAGAGATTCAACAAGTCTATACGTTATGCTGTGCTCACCGCACATGTAGCTGCCATCTGTCACCACATAATGCTATGACAGTAGCGTTGACTATATTCCCTATGTTGTACCCTTCATCCTTATGACTTGTTCATTCCATAACTGGAAACCTGTATCTCCCACTCCCCTTCACCAATTGTGCCCATCCCCCACTCTCCTCCTTTCTGCCAACTATCAGTTTATTCTCTGGATTTATAGGTCTGATTCTGCATTTTGTTGTTTATTCACTTGTTTTTTTATATTCCACATATGAATGAAATCATATGGTATTTGTCTCTCTCAGTCTGACTTATTTCACTTAGCATACGACACTGTGGGTCCATCCATGCTGCTGCGAATGCACGATCTCATCTGTTTTTTAAATTTTTTTTTTTACGTTTATTTATTCTTGAGAAACAGAGTGAGACAAAGCGTGAGAGGGGAGCGGCAGAGAGAGAAGGAGACACAGAATCCGAAGCAGGCTCCAGGCTCCGAGAAAGCAGTCAGCACAGAGCCTGATGCAGGGCTTGAACCCATGAACTGTGAGATCATGACCTGAGCCGAAGTCGGACACTCAACCGACTGACCCACCCAGGCGCCCCATGATCTCATCTGTTTTATGGCTGTGCAATATATTAGGATGTTTGACAGTGGGGATATTCACCTCCTCAGGAAAACCTCACTTCCACCCAGTGTGGCCCCAGCAGAAATATTAAGTCACATCAGGACAATGTCGACCAACTTCAGCATGGGCTTAAAACATTTTACTCCAAACACCCTCTCTCATGTTATATGCCATTTTCATCTAAGCTGTAGTTCTCGGGTCACCTGGGTGGCTCAATCAGTTAAGCATCTGACTTCAACTCAGTTCATGATCTCATGGTTCGCGAGTTTGAGCTCTACATTGGGCTCAATGCTGACACCATGGAGCCTGCTTGGGATTCTCTCTCTCCCTCTCTCTCTGCCCCTCCCCCACTCATTCTCTCTCTCTCTCTCTTTCTAAATAGATAAATAAACTATAAAAAAGATTTTAAACTGTAGTTCTTGATTTTACACTTATACATTAAGAAAATTATATGCATTTAATGCTTGAGATTTTTCTGAGGTTTGACTGAATTAGGTGGGACCCAATAAATAGCATCTAATAGCAGCAGATGGAGTCCGGAACATGGCATTCTTACAGATGAAGCCTATGTTGGAGAATGTACATGAACAAAGAGATTCCTAAATGCCCATCTGGTGCCCGTCCTGTGAACATCACTGGCCTATTTGTGTTGGGCCTTCCCTGAATCTCTAGTATTAGACCCAGAGAGTGGTGTTGGGGCAGGTGACCACTCCAGGAAAGCAGGAGAGGGCCATTAGGCTGTACATGACCTGTCCCTCTTTTCAAGCAAACCACGAGATAAATTACAAGAAGGAAGCAATTGAGAGCCTGGAAGAAGGCTGGGGTTTTGTCCATGTGGATAGGGTGCCTGCCAAGGATGGGCTTCTCAGGAGACAGAATGTTGAATTCTAAGACTGGGATGGTCCCGGGCAAATCAGGAGAAGTCTGTGACCCTGGTTGTGGAGAGAAACATCAGAAATGAGAGTGTTCCTGTCTTAATGCTCCCTATGTTTTAATTCTCTAAAACAGTGGTTCCCAGACTTCACCTGTATCAGGGTCTTGGGGGACGCTGGTGAAAACACTGCCTTTAGAGAGCACCCCTGCCCCCCAGCATGTGATTGAACGGGTTGGGGGTGGGGTGTGATGGGGCACTGTTGGCGCTGGCCTAGAGTGCTTGCTGAGGACACTGCTCTAACACATCGAGAGGGAACCATAATCCCTCCTCCATCATTATTATCATCAATCGCTATCATTATCATCATCATTTTAAATAAGCTTTATGCCCAACGTGGGGCTTGAACTCACAACCCCCGAGATCAAGAGTTACATGGTCCACTGCCTGAGCCAGCCTCTTTCCCCGTTCGGGATACCAGCAGCAGCTCTTTAGGGCAGCACTCCTGTCTTCAGTGAAGCTGACACCCAACTGCTGCTCATTGTTCCTCCTTTTGGGCCTGTGATTTTACCCCCTAGAAAGCTAGAAAAGCCTCAGCAGTTAAGTAATTACATTGATAGCTATTCTACATTTAGAGCTAGTAATTCTCTCTTGATTGAATTTACTGTCTCAGGTTATGACAGAATTTCTAGAAATGTGATTATGTAACAATGGCGATTTTCCAATAACTTATGGTCAAAGATATTCCAATAATAAAATGCCAGAAGCAGAGATGTCTGGAAGTCCACCATAAGTTAAAAAATTCCCAGAGAGAAAGAATCACCAGTTAAGTCACCTTGCAAATTGAAGTTACAAAGTTCAAAATCAAATTTTTCCTTTGTGAGTTCAAAGTCCAAAGTCATCACAGTGAAAAGGCACTGTTCTTAATTTCTTATTTTGTTCCATCTTAGCCAAGGGGTTCTTGATGGTGGCAGAGCCAGGTGCAGACTCCTGTTGGCAGCTGCTGCATGGCCTGTTTCTCGAGGCTTCTTTCAGGGCCTTAAAGTTGAGTTGACATCAAGGCTCTGATGTCTTCATTTTTGAAGCAGTCCAGGAGCCACTGGGACTCGTGTACCATTGCACTGGCCTTGATCAAAACCTCCTCTTATAAAATGAACCAGTGCCCATCCTGTCTTAGCCCGTGCAGCCTGCCGTATCAAACCATCAAGACCGAGTGGATTATACACAACAGACGTTTATCTCTCACAATTCTGGAAGCTGGAAATCCGAGGTGAGAGTGCCAGCATGGCCAGGCTTTGGTGAGAACCCTCTCTCTGGTTGCAGATTGACTTCTCGCTGTGTCCTCACATGGTGGACGGGGAAGGGAGCTCTGGGGGGTCTCTTTTACGAGGGTACCCACCCCTTTGATGAAGGCTGCTCTCCCATGACCCACCCCACCTCCAAATACCATCACACTGAAGATTAGGATTTCAACACAAGAATCTGGGGAGACCACAAACGCTCAGTGCATAACATTCCCTACGCAGTTAATTCAGGTAAAATTGTGTACTTAGGTTTGCAAAGACCAGAGGTGCGATCCAGTGGCTTGCGTGAGAGGGGTACCTTGCTCCAGCTCCACTGGATCCCAGGCAGTCTACACCAGGTGCTCTGAGTCCATTGTGCAGGACATGCAAATGCCAGCTTGTCAGCAACTTAGAGACACATAACTTGGCTTCAAGCTCTGTTACTGCTCCTTTAAATTCTTAATGATTTTTAAAAATTATTTTAGAGAGAAAGAGAGAGAGCATGTGAGTGGGGAAGACAGAGAGAGAGAGAGCGAATCCCAGTGCAGAGCTGGATGCAGGGCTCAATCCCATGACTGTGAGATCATGACATGCACAGAAATCAAGAGAGTCAGACGTTTAACGGACTAAGCCACCCAGGAGCCCCCAATTCTTTTTTTTTTTTTTTTAATTTTTTTTTTTAACGTTTATTTATTTTTGAGACAGAGAGAGACAGAGCATGAATGGGGAGGGTCAGAGAGAGGGAGACACAGAATCTGAAACAGGCTCCAGGCTCTGAGCTGTCAGCACAGAGCCCGACGCGGGGCTCGAACTCACGGACCGCGAGATCATGACCTGAGCCGAAGTCGGACGCTTAACTGACTGAGCCACCCAGGCGCCCTGAGCCCCAAATTCTTAATGATTTTTATTTTTATTTTTTATTTTTTTAAGTTTATTTATTTATTTTGAGAGAGAGAGAGAAAGTGAGTGGGGGAGGGTCAGAGAGACAGGGAGAAAGAGGGAGAGAGAGAGGTGGAGAGAAAGACAGGAGAGAGAGAGAGAGAGAGAGAGAGAGAGAGAGAGAGAGAGAACAGAGAGAGAATCTCAAGCAGGCTCCACAATGTCAGTGCAGAGCCCAATGCCGGGCTCAAACTCACAAACATGAGATCATGACCTGAGCCAAAATCGGATACTTAACTGATTGAGCCACCCAGGTGCCACCTTAATGATTTTTAAACAAAGGACCTGAATTTTATTTTTCACCGGCCACACAAATTATGTAGTCTGTCCTGCCACCATCTTTGAAGTCAGACTCAACTGGGAGAGGTCTCCCACAGTAAGCCTAAGTATGGTGCTCTGCTGACCCGGTAAGGGAGAAAAGTCCTGCTGGATAAAAAATCCTGTGTTCTCCGAGAGATAGAGGGACATTGAGATACTGCTCCTGTCTTGCAGAAATTTGCAGTAGAGTCAGCCTCAGTCACCTGGTTTTATTTGACATGAGTTTCCTTACTCTCATATTTATTTCTCTTTTAAGGTCCAAGTTTCTGTGGAAATAAACAAAGATCAACCAAACGAGAAAGGAGGAGGCTGTTGATTTGGAGCTCGCTACAGTAAGAGTCAGCCACTATCACTTGGTTTTGGTACAGACTCAAAGGCAGGCAGAAGAGTGGGAAAACTTTATAGTTAAAAAAAAAAGAATAGGGTCCAGGTGTGCCCTGATTGGAAGCTGGTGGCGTGGGGAAGCCGGAGGTGCCTAACGAGAAGCGGGGTGTCCAGTGTGATTGGTTAGGGGTGCATTTTGACTTTCTCTGGTTGATTCTAAGTTGGAAGCAGCCACAAAAATGAGTAATACTGCCAGTTATTGATCAAGTCCTGGGCATTTGGGGCTTTGTTAGAGGAGTTATTTGGTTTCCTGGACTGTCACTACAGACAGTTCTCTGGCTTCCCGCTTACCTGGCTTATAACAGGCTGGCTTTCTGGGTTGTTTATTACAGGTAAAGGGTTGGTGTTCTGGACAACTAACTTGCTGCAGATTGTGGGACAGAGTTCTATTTTTATATATAGTCTGGCCATTGTTGACTTGTGTATGTTGTCTCTCATTTCTTTTTTAAATTTTTTAATGTTTCTATTTATTTTTGAGAGAGAGACAAGAACACGAGTGTGCGAGGGGCTGATAGAGAGGGAGACACAGAATCTGAAGAAGGCTCTGTGCTCTGAGCCATCAGCACAGAGCCAGCTGTCTGCACAGAGCCTGACGTGAGGCTCGAACTCATGAACAGCAAGATCATGACCTGAGCCGAAGTCGGACGCTTACCTGACTGAGCCACTCAGACGCCCCTCTTTTTTTTTTTTTAATGTTTATTTATTTTTATTTTGATAGAGAGAGACAGAGAGAACCAGCAGGGGAGGGGCAGAGACAGAGGGAGAGAGAGAGAATTCCAAGCAGGCTCTGTGCTGTCAGTGCAGAAACTGATGTGGGGCTTGATCCCATGAACTGTGAGACCATGACTTGAGTCAAAACCAAGAGTCAGATGCTCAGCCAAATGAGCCACCCAGGCACCCTTGTCTCTCATTTCTGATGTTTGAGGGCTGGGCTGAGGCTGTGCTTCATATACTGATGTAGTTTTTAAACTGTGTTATCTGATCCAGGTGGATGCTGGAGCCTGCCTCCCTCCTTCTTTGGTTGAATTGTGTTGGTCTGGAGACTTACCCTCAACCAATTCTCCAAATTTTTTATGTTTTTATTTTATTTTTGAGACACACACAGAGTGTGAACGGGGGAGGGGCAGAGAGAGACGGAGGGAGACACAGAATCTGGAGCAGGCTCCAGGCTCTGAGCTGTCAGCACAGAGCCTGATGTGGGGCTTGAACTCACAGACTAAGAGATCATGACCTGAGCCAAAGTCAGATGCTTAACTGAGCCACCCAGGTGCCCCTAAATTCCTTTCTTGTGTCACCACCACTGCTCTGCCTTTGAATTTTGTCAGCAGCAAGTGGCTGAACCTGGTCTGTTTGGGGCCCCTCACGCCAGGTGCTCATGCACCACTGCACCCCATCTACAAATTCAGAGCCAACTTGAGACCACATCAGAGGACAGCCCTTATGGGCCATGAATAAACCCCATGGACCCCAGAGTCTGAGCCCTCCAGAACCTTCCTTGGATCTGAATAAAATTCAGAGCAACACAGAAAGAAAGGAAGTCTGGGCAGCCCATCTACACTGCTCCTCTGGACCTGGCATTTACAACGCCAAGCTGGCATCCTTGCCTTAGCATTCCGTAGCAAACACACGACTTGGCTGCTGTAGAAAAGGTCTGGACTGGAAACCTGATTGAAAACACAGTAAAATGGTAGCCAATAAGTTTGCAACCCTCTTGGGAATGCAGAGAGATGATCTACCTTTTTTCATTGAATCTTGGCTCTGTGTTAGTTTGTCTAATCAGTGTCCGTATTTGGTTTCAGAGGAAGGACTGGTGTCCCCAGTGCCTTTAGAAAAGAGCAGATCCTCCAACAAATTGGGATTTGTTTAGAAGGCTTAGAGGGGTATGGTTGTTGACTGGCTGTTCCCCTGCTCAGAGGGAGAAATGCATTAAAAATTTTTAATCAAAACGGTAAGTCTATAATTACTGTATGTATAAGTCATACAAAAATTTGGATGTGGGATTGGGAAAGGCTCTGGATCTGAAGGATGAACGAGAATGAACATATGGTGAATAAAGGGAAAGGCACTCAGGCTGATGTGTTAAAAATCATGTTTATTAAGACTTCAATAGAACATTTGCTGCATTTGGGGAGGGTGGTGGGGAAGTGGTTCAAAAAGTAAACCAAGTATCTTATCTTCTCAGGAAGCCAGGCAGGACCTGGAAATGTGGGGGTAGGGGACATACCCTCCTCTCCACTGGACTTCTTGTGTTCCATGGGGAGGTGGGGGTCTACCTTGGGCAGGACTAGGCATCTCTGAGTGCAAAGAGGTGGTGCCAGAGGTCCGTCCTGTGACTGATGTTTGGTGAAGAGGAGAGACCACAGGAGGAAGAACATTCATTACAACTCGTGCTCTATTGTCAGGTAAATGGAGTCATGCTGCCTACAGCAATGCTTGGAGATGTTGATCCAAACAGATGAACCAATTGTCCCTTAAGGCACAGGAGTTAAGAACTGAGAATAGGATTTGAGATTACAAAGACAACAGCCCTCCCACATGTTACCCATCACACCTGCTAAGGTTAGCCTTGGCAACATTCAAAATGGGGAGCAGTTTTTGCTACAATATGATGATTATTATCAGTTGCAGCTGACATCGCTTTTTTTTTTAAGTTTATTTATTTTAAGAGAGAGAGAGAGAGAGAGAGACAGAAAGAGAGGGAGACAGAGAGTATCCCAAGCAGGCTCTGCACTGTCAGCCCAGAGCTTGATGCAGGGCTCAAATTAATGAACCCTGAGATCATGACCCAAACTGAAGTTTAACCAACTTGGCTACCCAGGCAGCCCCCTGACATGCCTTTTTATTATACTATTCTTTACTATTCTTAAATTTTGGTTCTTGTAAAACTTATTTACTTTCAATATGACATTATTTGCCAAATGGATAAAATGTAAAAGAACATATTTCAGTTAAACTTCAACCTTCTGGTTTCCACTGTGCTTGCTGCAAATGTGCTCCTGTCCATGTCACAATGTGTGAATAGGACTGGCCCGAGCCAAAACTCCAAACTGGGAAGAACTGGGAAGGTTTGTCTCCTTTGCCTCCTCTTTGTTTGTTTTTTGGGTTTTTTTTTTGTTTTTTTAAGTTTATTTACTCATTTATTTTGAGAGAGAGAGCGTGTACGTGCACATGCATGAGCTGGGGAGGGGCAGAGAGAGAAGGAGAGAGACAATCCCAAGCAGGCTCTGAGCTGTCAGGGAAGAGCTAATGCAGGGTTCAATCTCACAACCCTGGGATGATAACCTGAGCCAAAACCAAGAGTAGATGCTCAACCGACTGAGCTGTCCAGGATCATGTCCTTTTAACACAGACTCCTCCTATTCCTGCTCAGAATGTCCTCAGTATCCCTAGTTTCAAGTCTTGTCTCCCTGGAAATGACACTCCCCAGGTTCTGAATAGAAGAAGATACTTTGTCATGAGCAAGAAGAACAGCTTCCTAAGACAAGAGGCCTCTCGGGAGAGCATTTATTAGGTGATGCCTTGGCTGGGGGAGCTCTTGAAGGCTTACAGTCCTCAATGCCTGATTTTAGTAGTAGAGATGATTGACCTCTATTACGATAAGACTTTCATCACAGATGACAAAAACCCAACCCAAACTAATTTACACAAGAAAGGTAATGTTTGGGTCCATGCAACTTCCATCATGGGTAGGTGGAGGGGCTCGAACCACATCAGAGGGCTCTGGGTCTCAGTGGTTCATACCCACTCACCTCTGTTAGGCTTAATTCCACCAGCAGTTTCTATGCAGGAGGTAAGATGGCTGATGACAGCTCAATCCTTGTATCATTCCAGCTAAGCACTGCTGTTGACACTGTTATTCCGCTGTCTGCTGGGTCCCCCCCTACAAGGTTCCCCGTAGCTGGGAAGGGCTGGAATTACCACATCTATATTTTTCATCCTTGTACTTTCAAACTTCTACTTGCAATTATGTTTGAAATGTGAGCATATAGGCAGATTTTTGAAAAAAACAACCATGATCTTTTGTATTCTGAGTGAATTTTAAAATTGCCTCACATTTAATGCAATTGCTAACAATTAAGTTTAAACATATCTCCTTATTTTGTGAGTTCTGTTTGCTGTTCTTTCTTTTCTCTTTTGCTGCTTCCTTTTGAATATATATATATATGACTTTCATTCTCTACCCTGCAATTACATAGCTGAAATTTATATAATCTATTTCTATTCCTTCAAATATTAGCATATGTCCTTAACTTACCAAATGTGAAGTTAATCAATATGGTTACTTTAGAACACATGCATTCCATTCACCGGCCTCCTGATTTCTTTGTTACTATGACATTTAATGCTTTGCATATTTGTAAACCCCACAAGATATGATTGTTATAATTTATAGTCAACTTTATTTTGAGTTTCCCAACACATTTCATATTTTCTTTGCTCTTCATTGCTTTTATCTGGGAGCATTCTCCTTCTGCCTATGAGCATGCATGTCTATTATATTATATTATATTATATTATATTATATTATATTATATTTAGTGCATGTCTATTTCTTGTATCCTTTCCTGGGTTTTATCTGAAAATGGATATATTTCATGTTCCTTCCTGCAAGGTCTTTTCATTAGAGAATGTTAGACCGACAATTCTGTTTTTCTAGCACACTGAAAATACCATACTCCTGCCTCTGGTTTCCATTGGTGCTGTTGTATAGTCAGAAAATTTCTCTTTTCTCTGGCTGCTATAATATTTTCTCTTTGTCTTTGCTTATATAAAATTTCGCTATGATGCTTCGATAGATAAATTTCATTTTATTTATCCACTTGGGATGTGTTAGGATTTTTGAATTTATGGACTGGTATCTTTAGTTCTGAAAAATTGTTATGATTTCCTCCTTAAACAATGTCTCTGTACCATTCCCTCTCATATCTCCTTCCTGGGTGAAATTAAATGTAGATTAGATCTTATCACTCTTCTCTCTATGTCTTTTACTGTCCCATCAGTATTTTCTATTTTATTTTTATTTAGGCAGTAATTTTTGGAAAAATTTTTTGGCCAATATTCTATTTCATGATGTCTATTCAGTTATGTCTAACTTACTATTTAACTTTCTAATTGAAGTTAATTTCAAACTCATCCTTTTATTTATTCAAGCACAGTGAGTATAGTTATTTAATAACCTGGGTCTAATAAGTCCAATTATTTTGAAATACAGATCTACCTTGACTTACAATAGGAGTTATGTCTCAATAAACCCATTGGAAGTTGAAGATATTGGAAGTTGAAATGCATTTAACACACCTTATCTACCAAATGTTGTAGCTGAGCCTAGCCTAACTTAAGCATGTTCAGAACACATATACTAGCCTACAGTGCAGCAAAATCATCTAACACAAAGACTATTTTATAATAAAGCATAGAATATCTCATGTAATTAATAGAATACTGCACTGGGAGTGAAAAACAGAATGGCTGTATGGGTACAGAATGGTTGCAAGCCTGTACCCATGGGTAGTTTATCCTTGGGTCACATGGCTGACTGGGAGCTGTCCAGCATCATAGTATCATACTACCTATCGTTAGCCTGGGAAAAGATTCAAATTCAGAAGTTGAAGTATGGTTTCTACCGAATGTGTATTGCTTTAACATCATCATAAAGTCAGAAAATTTTAAGTTGAGGGGTGCCTGGATGGCTCAGTCAGGTAAGTGTCTGACTGTTGATTTAGGCTTAGGTCATGATCTCAGGGTCCTGAGATTGAGCCCTGCATGGGGCTCCATGCTGAGTGTGGAGCCTGTTTAAGATTCTCTCTCTCCCTCTCCCTCTCCCCCCTTCCCCAGCTCAGGCACGCATGCACGCATTCTCTCTCTTAAAACAATAACAACAACAACAACAACAACAACAACAGCAACAACAACAACCACCACAACAAAATCGTAAGTTGAATCTTTGTAGGTTAGGGACCATCTGTATATGCAATTCTGTTTCTTTTCTCCCCTGGTTTTTGCTTATCGTGTCCGTTTCCTTGTACATGTGGGTACTTTTGTACACTAGTGATTGCATTTGAAAATGTATTTACAGGAGCACCTGGGTGGCTCAGTCAGTTAAACATCCAACTCTTGATTTAGGCTCAGGTCATGATCTCAGGGTTCATAAGGTGGAGCCTCATGTCAGGCTTTGTGCTGACAGCACAGAGGAGCCTGCCTGGGATTCTCTCTTTCCCTCTCTCTCTGCCACTCCCTGTCTCCCTCTCTCTCAAAATAAATAAATAAATATTAGAAAAAAAGAAAATGTATCTACAGAAATAATTTGAGACCCAGGTTGAAGAAACATTTCTGCATTGGGAGTTTGTGTGTTTCTGATAGGCGCTAGGACATTACTTGTCCGGGGCCACCTTAAACCAAGTTCAAGCTTTGAGGTTTCCTGGATGATTCAAATCCAGGCTGAAATTCTGACTGAAGATGTTCTAGTTCTGGTTCTATGTAATCCTGGGGTATGGCCCTTTGAGAATATTAGTTTATTTTAGAAAATTTCCTTTTATATGGGTGTAGACTATAACTTTTGCCCATTACATTCTGCAAGCTGTCAAAACAAGAGGTCAAAATTTTTTAGATCTTCAAGACTACAGAAATTAGAAATGAAGGTTTAAACATGCAAGAATACTGTGCTCATGAGCTTTTATGAGGAATATAGTAGAAGATGAGCTTCGATAACCAAGAGATGGTTGGACCAAAGGACAGATGATAAATATTAAATATGTTTAATTGTAGATCTGAAGCCAAAATGAAGTAGAGACTAGTGTGGAATACAATGTAAATATTACATATTATGATAAAGTAGACATAATTCAACTGAAAATTTATAGAAAGAAGAAAGAAGAAAGTAGAAGAAACTCATTGATGATTACTGAGGCAATAGAAAGGAGTTGAAGGATATCATTAAAAATAAACAGCCCAGGGGCGCCTGGGTGGCTCAGTCAGTTGGGCGACCGACTTCGGCTCAGGTCATGATCTCGCGGTCTGTGAGTTCGAGCCCTGTGTCGGGCTCTGTCCTGACAGCTCAGAGCCTGGAGCCTGTTTCGGATTCTGTGTCTCCCTCTCTCTCTGACCTTCCCCCATTCACGCTCTGTCTCTCTCTGTCTCTAAAATGAATAAACGTTAAAAAAAAAAAAAAAAAAAAAAAAAAAGCCCAGTGGGGCACCTGGGTGGCTCAGTTGGTTAAGTAGCCTACTTCGGCTCAGGTCATGATCTCATGGGTTCTGAGTTCAAGCCCTGCGTTGGGCTCTGTGCTGATAGCTCAGAGCCTGGAGCCTGCTTCGGGTTCTGACTCTCTCTCTCTCTCTCTCTCTCTCTGCCCCTCCCCTGCTTGCACTCTGTCTCTCTCTCTCTAAAATAAATAAATACACTTAAAAAAAAACATTAAAGTATACATTTCAATGGCTTTTACTATAGTCACAGAATTGTACAGCCAGCACAATAATTAACTTTTCAATTTTAGAACATTTTAACCACCCCAAAATGAAGCCCTGCACCCATTAGCATTTATCACTATTCCTACATCCCTGTCCCTTCTCCCCCCGTTCCCAGAAACCACTAATCTTTCTGTCTCTATTTGCATATTCTAGACATTTCATATACATTAAACCTTATGAATATGTGGTCTTTTGTTTGTAGTTGGCTTCTTGCACTTTTCAATGTTCATCCACATTGTAGCATCTATCAGTATTTAATTCCGTTTTATCACCAAAAATATTCCATTGTATGGACATGCCATATTTTATTTATCTGTTCATCAATTGATGGACATTTGAGTTGTTTCTACTTTTGCACTATTATGAATAATGCTATTAGATACATTTGTGTACAGAAAGTTTCACTGGTCCTGGACATACACCTAGAAGTGGGACTGCTGGGTGAGATGAATCTCTATGTTTAACATTCTGAGGGACTGCCAACCTGTTTTCCCAAGTGGCTGCACCATTTTACATGCTTGTCAGCAACGCACAAGGCATTCAGTTTGCACACATCTTGCCCAACGCATGTTCTTATCTGTGTGTTTGATTGTAGCCACCCAAGTGCGTATGAAGCCGTGTCTCACTGTGGTTTGGTTTGCATTTCCTAATGGCTAAAGATTCTGAACATATTTTCATGTGCTTATTTGTATGTTCTCTGTGGAGAAATGTCTATTCAGATCTTTTGCCCCTTCTAAAAAATGGGTTTGTTTGTCTTTTTATTGTTGACTTTCAAGATATTTTTAAAAAATATATATTCTGGATACAAGTCCCTTAGCATATATATGATTGCCAATAGTTTTTCCTATTCTTTCTTATTCCTTTTCGCTTTCTTGATGGTATCCTTTGAGGCACAAAATATTTTAATTATGGAAATCCACTTTTTTCTTTTCTATCTTCCTTCCTTTTTTTCTTTTCGTTCTTTCCCCTTTTCTTTCTTCCTTTCTCTCTCTCTCTCTCTCTCTCTCTCTCTCTCTTTCTCCTTCTGTGTTTGTGCTGTTACTATCATATCTAAGAAGTGTTTGCCTACATGAAGGTTATGAAGATCTACTCCTATGTTCTCTTCTAAGATTGTTTTTAAGAAAAGTTTTAGCTCTTATATTTAGGTTTATGTCCATTTGAAGTTAATTTTTGTGTATGGTGTAAGGAAGTATAGCAACTTAATCCTTTTACATGTGGCTGTCTAATTGTCCCAGCAGCATTTGTCGAAACGAAATGTGTATTTCCTTTTGCAGGGAGCAGGAGAGATTGTATACATTGGATAAGCTCAAAAGAGAAGCTGGCAGTCTGTTCAATGGAAATCTGGGCCAAGACTTAAGGATACTGAGGATGATATAATGAAGAAGTATAGTTAATGAATAATTAGTTTCTTTGTATTTTATTTTCTTGAACTACTAATGAATGTTTTCTTTGTATCAATGAACGATGCAGTTGGTAATGTGGATTTGTTAGTTACAACTCATTCCAACTCCCTTCTATTGCTCAGCATCTTGGAAGGCCCAGGGAGATAGTGCTTCCAAGTCATTTAGGATCTACCAATCAGATGCATTTGCATGAGTCTTTGGTTCCTAAATGAACCGAGGGGGAGGAGCTTCAGCATAGGTTGTGGTAGAAATGGCATCATTCTGGAACCCCCAGCTGAAAGTGTCATTTCCTGTCTTTTATTTATTTTTTAAATTAATTAATTAATTGGTTAAACATCCGACGCTTGGTTTCAGCTGAGGTCAGGATACGATTTCATGAGTTTAAGCCCCGTGTCAGGCTCTGTACTGACAGTGTGGAGCTTGCTTAGGATTCTTTCTCTTTCCCTTTCTCTTTGCCCCTCCCCCATTCACACTGTCTCTGTCTCTCTCAAAATAAATAAGTAAACTTAAAAAAAATAATAAAAAAATGAAAATAGCTTCCTATTCTGGTCTTTTTCTGACCCTGCTCTGGGGGCTGGCAATGGTTGAGGCAGCTTCTGGGTTCTGCGGCTTCTTGATGGTGACAGAGGTGGAAGTGATCTTGGTAATATACTTTTGTGGTGTGTTTCTAAGTGTCCTCGAATTCAGTTTACAGTTTCCTCAGCCCTCCAATAAGCCTATAAGTAACTTATAAATTTCTTTTTGCTTAAACTAGCTAGAGAAGATTTCATTGCCTGCCTTGAAAACCGATTAATAGGGTAATTGGGGGGCACCTGAGTGGCTCAGTCCATTAAGCCACCGACTTTGGCTCAGTCATGATCTCGCACTTCATGAGGTAGAGCCCCATGTTGGGCTCTGTGCTGACAGCTCAGAGCCTGGAGCCTGCTTCAGATTCTGTGTCTCACTCTCTCTCTGCCCCTCCCCTGCTCATGCTCTTTCTCTCTCTTTCAAAAATAAATAAAACGTTAAAAAATTAAAAAAAAATAAGAGTAATTGGTAGCAGCAGTTGTGGTGAGAAACAACTCTCAAGGAAATGGAAATCTGAGATTAGCCCTCTGGCTCAGCAGGTTTGAAAATACAGAGGTGCCAGTTAACATCAGTAGATGGAGTGTTGCTGTCTTAGCCATCCCTTTGTAAGACTTAAATGGTCACCTGTGGTCACCTGGAGAGGAGAGCCCATTGAAAACAAGGTTTGGGGGGCGCCTGGGTGGCTCAGTCGGTTAAGCGTCCGACTTCGGCTCAGGTCACGATCTCGTGGTCCGTGAGTTCGAGCCCCGCGTCGGGCTCTGGGCTGATGGTTCAGAGCCTGGAGCCTGCTTCTGATTCTGTGTCTCCCTCTCTCTCTGTCCCTCCCCCATTCATGCTCTGTCTCTCTCTGTCTCAAAAATAAATAAACGTTAAAAAAAAAATTAAAAAAAAAAAGAAAACAAGGTTTGGGCAGATCCACTGTCTGCTATGATAATCCACCATGGAAGGGATAAGAAATAAAACGAGTTTTAGATGGGCTGTCTTCTACTAAATAGGCCAGGGAACTTTAATAATTAAACTAACTCAGTGATTCAACATCTTAATTTAAGACATGCAGTTTCTATTACTGCCTGTGTTCATTTGGATTTCCCCAGAAGCAAAATCAAACGTAAATAGTTTATTTGGGAGGAAATGCCAAGTATAGCAGTAAAAAACTGAGTCAGGAAAGGGATAGTAGCCAGTAAAAGGTACATTATCAAGCAAGCTATCTATACCAGCAGCTGGAGAGCTTTCTTACTGGAGAACTCTGGATGGCAGTTTGGAATGTGCCCCAGGTATCTCACCCTTGGGGTGAGGAGACTCTTGTCAAACATGGATGGAAACAGGCTGCTTCCAGGGTGATGCAGTCATTCCTTGGCTCTTCCAGTCTTCCCTTCCAGCATCGGTGGGATGCTTCCCTGTGTGAGATGCATCATTCTCAGGAGACCTGAGGCATAGAACCATTGATGATGGCTTGTGGAAACTGGGTTGGCATGCACAGAGTGGCAAGTGATGAGGGGGTCTCTGTGGAGCACGTAGAATCTGGTACGTTTAAATAAACGTATAATAAAGTTGCAAGTCAGGCCTAGAAACAGCATAAAATTGGACACAGAGACTGATTCCATGGATTCCTGATTGGCAATGTAGTAGAATTCATTGCCTTGCCCAATTACTTAGGTGAAAAGTTAGGGCACTGATTATTAAAGGCTGAGATCCAGAGAATTTGAATGAAGACATTTGATAAGACTCAAGTGAGTCATATTGTCTTGATTGTCCCGACCTCAATGAACTGTCATTTCCAGCAGTAAACCCACTGCAGTCTAATGAGGCCTTGCTGGAAGACCAGGCAGCAGTGGCCTGAGGTAGTCTCTTTGCGGATGTTAACTCGCTCACCATAATTGACCTATAATGAGAGTCAGATCCCAACATGCCTCAGGGGCTAATTGCATAATCACATCTGGGAGCAGAAGTCTTAGGTACTAAAAGATTTATAAGATTTAAAAATTTAAAGTAGCACAGCCCACAAGAATATGCGTGGGATAGGTTCCAAGGGTGCCAAACATGATTTCTGATCCTGCTGAATTTATCTATATGGATCAGCTTGTCAAAGATTCTGCACCTAATGAGCTGTCACAAGGACTGGGGATGGGCTTGTTTCCTTGACTCTTGACTGAAAGTTGGAAACCTTGGTGCATGGAGGAATATATTGTTCAGAGGAACACCAGCATCTTCACAAAAAGCTGTAATGCTCATCCTCCATAGGCCAGAGGCGGAGATGAGAGTTGCTGCCATTGAAATAGGCTCCCTCCCCAACAGGGATGATGAGGTTCCAGGGCAGCTGAAATCAAACAGCAACACACATCCCTGACAGCAAGCAGGTCCCATTGATTTAACAGGTGGCAGGGATGAGGGTGGTAGGGTAGTAATTAGCATGCTTTGAACCACAGAGATCTTTGGTGGTGAAATCTTTGGGCAGTCCACTAAGGTTATACTTGATAGGTATAACTAAAAATGTTAAGCTCGTCAAACCAGATTTGACTTGGGTCAGCATGGGGGGAAAGGCGTGAACTTCTCTGACTTGACTCAGTTCACTGACCATAGTTCCCTGAATAAATGGGAGGGATTAGGGTACCCTTGAAGAATAACTCTCTGGTAAGAAGACAAGTACATATTGTAAGTTTCTCTCCTGTCCTTTTTAAGAAGGGTCTACAGCCATTTACTAGAAGAAAGAAAATACCCAGAAGTTTCTGGAATGGTTGGATTCTGGCTCTGAGTCACAGGACTTAGAATATTACTGTGGTCCACTGGTAGGAATGGGCTTCTTATGAGGGTCATGAGGTAAAGACAGATTTAACCCAAATCTCACCATGTCACAATGTGTCTTTAGCCTGGCATTTGTTTATTTCCTGAATCTAGAGATGGAAACAGGTGCACCCAGCTGTTAGTGGGACCTCCACATTAGCTCTTGTGGACTGAAGGCAAGAATGGTAAGAAGGGTGAAGGACATTTCATTGACATGTCCGCTCCTTACCAAAATTGTAGACCAAAGGAAAAAGCCACATTCATTGGCAGGAGGGAGACAGACATCAACTCGAAAGATTCAGAAATAGTGATTTCTCTTACAACCTTATTTAACATAAGAGTTTTGTCTGTGTAGAAGATACACAGTGCTTGGGAAGTGATAGTAAATTACCAGACACCTAATCCTACTCAAGGGAAAGCCCAATGTGATCATTTTACCAGAATAAATCAGCATGGTTCTTGGTCTGGTATGAAGTTAATATCCTGAAAATTATCCTTGTTTCCCTCCTGTTCTAATAAGCAGGAAACACTAGAAATAGTTTTCTATATTCTGATTGGCATAGGGACTTGGTTCTCTCACTATCTCACAGAATATCATGCTTGTCTACTATACGGACAGCATCATGAGGATGTATAGGCTCTACGATACCAGTGGTTGGGTTTTGAGCAAAGCCATACCCTCCTCTGCAGTGTGACCATTCTCTGCTAAGAAGTAGCTCTTGGTTTGCTTTGGGGCCCTGGTAGAGACTGACCACTGCATAGCAATTGACCATTTAATCTGAACTTTCCATCACGGGCTAGGTATTGACTGAACTATAAAGCCGTAACTGTGAGTACATGATTAGTGTTCCCTCGTCATTTGGAGGTGGTATGAGTGTGGAATGAGGTTCAAGTGGGTCTTATAGGAGTAAATAAATTGAGAAACATGCGGCTCACAGCATCAGTATACTCACTCCTGAAGAACCATCTTAATCTGAACCCATTGTTAAGCTTCCATGGGGAGTTCTTCCATGGGCAGTCTGATCAAGGTGGGGAAAAATTTGAACGTGGTTTACAAACGGTGCCATAGATATGCTTGCACCAGTGTGAACTGGACTGCTGTGGCTTTGTATTCATATTCAGGTATGGCCTTGGAGGACTGCAGAGAAGAGAATTTCTTTCATGAGAAAGAATGGCAAATGGTACCTGTTTTCTGTTTTCCTGAAGATAAAGACGGCCTGAAATCAGAATGTATACTATTTCATGGGCTGTGCTTTAATTTTGGCCAGATGGACAGAGATTTGGAAAGAATGAGACTAGAGAAAAAGTGACAGAAAGATCTAGGGAAAAGAATGTGGGTAAGCCCCTCAAAATGTGAGAATATTTATGGCCCATGTGATTTTTCACTAACGGGTGTTCACTTTGAGAGAGCCTCCTTATAATTAAGTAATGTGCCCTGTTACTACCAAACGGCCTTTATCCTCTGCCATCTCAGTGGCTTTTTGGTGGAGCAATGGTGGACAAAGTGAACCAAAGATGAAAAAGATGGGGCTCATCCCTTAAGTGAGGCTAACATCTACCACCAAAGCTGAGTGACCAACTTGCCAGCATCAGGGACCAACTGTAAGCCCTGATGCAGCACTGGATCCTGGAGTGGAGGAAAGCCAGCCAGCTACTGGGAGGCAGTTAGATTACATTTGAACTTTTCCATTGTGGAGGGGTCGGTGATTCATGCTTACTGGAATAGACATTAACATTGGGTATGATGCTTCTGTGACACCAAGAGGAAACTTACTAAATGCCCTATTCATGGTAGTGGTGTCCCACAAAATCTTTCTTCTGACCAAGGAAATTATTCTACAGCCTCCTTCCCCCTACCAAGCTCAGTGGATTCATTGATATTCAAAAGCCACTTCATCACCCATATAATGGGGACCTTTCAGAATGATGAAATAACCTAATGGAGACCCAGTGATTAGTATCGGTTGGAAGCCAGCACCTTGAGCAGTTGGAATGGTGTCCTACAGGATGCAGCGTACGCTCTTAATCGGTGATTAGTAGATGGTGGTGTTTCTCTACACCAAAAAAATGAGCATCCAGAACCAACAGATAGACATGGGAGTGGAGTCTGTCACTGTCATACCTACCCACACTCTTGTACGTATTTTGCTTCGCATTCCCCCAACTTCCAGTGGAAGTTGTTTTCCACATCAGGAACACAGTGATGGTCCCATTAAACTGGAAGTTGAGATTGCCACCCAGCTCATGACTTATTGGGTGGGCCCGCCAAAACAAGGGTAACCATTCCGGCAGGGGAGGGGGATCCTGATCATCAGGGGGGATATATTTTGGCTGTTGCCAATGCAGGAAGGAGCAAGTGCTTTTGGAACCCAAGGATTGTCAGCATGCCTCTTAGTAGAGCAAGTCCAGTGATCAAAGTTAATAGAAAAAACTGTAGCAACACCACAAAGCACATATACTTTTTGAGATTGAAACTCTGGGTCATGCAGCAGATGGAGAAGTCTTGGCAGCGGCCATGCTTTGGAACAAATGCAACTCAGATGGACGGGGGGAAGGAAGATAATGAATACAGCAGAGGTCTTTCTGCCCACATGAGAACCGCAGTCATTATCTACAGGTCTGTCCCTCCTACTGCATTATATGTGCACTGTGGTATTATAACTATCATTGTGGAAGAAGGATCCCAGAACTGGAAGACACTGTGTAGACACAAGCACAGAAATCTGAAGGAAGGTTTTGAAATTCCATCGGCCTTGAAAATGAGGGCGATGTAACTCATATTTCAAGTAACAGGGAATTTCTGCCTAATATCAAAGAGATATTTGAGCAGCAGAATTTGTTCTATAGCTCAGACCAGGAGAGCTTTTTGGGTCATCCAAGAAAGTAGTTTAGTTCATAAGAGTCAAATAGGGTAGATATTGTCCCAAGATTCCAAAGAGATAGTCTAAGTGTTGAATGTCTTCCTAATGATGGGAGAATAAAATGAAACCACTTGCTTTTACTTTGGAAGAGATATTTCAATAGGCTCCCAAATTCTGGACATCAGAATCTAAGCTGGCCTGTGCTCTATTTTTATTGTATTTATCTTTACTTCTCTATCATGCAGGCGTCTAACCAAGGTTTCTTGACTTTAGGGTCTTAATCATGAAATTGTTCATGCAGGGGATAAGTGTGATGTTGGGTAGGCTGGGCCCCTACTGGGGTGGTACAGGATCCTGAGATCTGGTTAAAGCATGGAACAGGAGTTGTACATAAGTCACTGTTAGATTTCCCCACCTACTTATCCTCTGATCATTACTTTGCCACTCCTGGTTCCTCTTTTCTTCAGGGCAATTGTGACACCCTTTCAAATGATACCCCCCACCTCCCCCCAAGCACGGCAGTCCAGTGAGAACCGCCAGCAAAGATCCTTTGTAATATCTTGGTGCTTTCCTGCACCAATGTCTTCATCAAGGCCCCAAAGAAGGGGACCTTTGAGAGCAGAGTGTGAGTGTGTGTGGGTAGATGGAATACAGCGTCTTTGGTAAATGTGGCCATGGCATATATTCAGCTGAATCTACAATTATGTTTCATACTATTCAGTTGAGCACTCTCAAAATCCACTTCCCCAAATATCTTTCAGATTCTGGATGTGTAAAAAGCACATTTCTACATCTCTTTTTGGATACTCTGTCTCCGCAATTTGAATCTTGAAGGATAGGTAGTCCTTCTAGAAGGTTGCTGGACCTGATAATCCATGATTCCTGATCCTGTAAGTTACACAGTATCATCTGTATACATTCCTATCTATGGAAGCTAGAATCCTAGCAGATGCAGAGACTGGCACTGGACAATAGGCTGCTAACCATAGGCTCTTAGAGAAATGTGAAATACTTGGAATTTATATTGGGCCAAGATGGGAAGAAGGATAGTGAGAGCCTTCCTTCCTTCCTTCCTTCCTTCCTTCCTTCCTTCCTTCCTTCCTTCCTTCCTTCCTATTTATTTTATTTGAGAGAGAGAGAGAGAGAGAGAGAGAGTGCACACACTTGCACATGTGTGCACTTGAAGGGGGAGGGGCAGAGGGAGAAAGAGAGAATCTAAAGCAGGCTTCATGCCCAGCATGGAGCCCGATGTAGGGCTCAATCCCATGACCCTGGGATGATGACCTTAGCTGAAATCAAGACTTGGACGCTCAACCGATGGAGTCACCCAGGCACCCCAGCAGGACAGCACATTCTCTAAGATGGGAAGTCGGCCCATGTGCTGTGTAATGGCAAACAGCTAATCAAATCATCACCCATGGTGCGATAGGCTGAGGAGCCCACTGAGGGTGAATCCCCAGGGAACCAGCAACTTGTAGCAAAGATCAAATGAACAGGACTGAGATTCACCTTAGCAGTGCTTGCTCTGCATTGGGAGACACTCGAATCCCCAAAGTCTTTCCTCAAGGAGCAGGATGACACCCAGAGCCTTTCTGTGACCGTGTTAAACAATTTCCCATTGCCTGTCGCTGTTTATCATGCCTGCCCTTCACTGTTGCACCCCTGATGACAAGGATCTGAACTTGGCCAGGGTGAGGGTGGTGGGGTAAGCCAGTTGGGATGCTAAAATAGTTCATGAAACGAAAGCTTGGGGCTCCCAGATAGCTCAGTCAGTTGAATGTCCAACCCTTGATTTCGGCTCAGGTCATGATCCCAGGTTTGTGAGATCAAGCCCCTCATTGGGCTCTGCACTAGGTGTATGGAGCCTGCTTAAGATTCTCTCTCTCTCTCCCTCTGCCCCTCTCCCTGCTTGCTGTCTCTCCCTCTCTCTAACTAACTAACTAACTAAATAAATAGGCTTAACAGCTGAAAAGGAAATGTAGGATTTTCTCTTTGCTCGTCCCAAACCTGTTTGGCTTAGCTTGGGTCACAGTCCTGCCTCATTGGTGAGGGAATGGGTTCTGTGTTTGACCGCACACCAGAGTCGCAGAAAGAAGAAATGAAATCCCCCAAAGGTAGAGCGTTGGGGCAGAGAACATAGACAACAATCTGCTCAGGGAACCAGCACTGGGGTGTTTATCACAGTGGCCATAGGGCATCTGGCCCTGAGGTGGCCAATTCCTAGACTTGCTTGGGGCCTGTAATGAAGACTAAGGAATTAGGGCAAATATGCATTGAGGACTTACTGTGTGTGAAGCTTTCTGCAGGGTGCTTTATATAAACCATCATGTTCAACCCTCGTAACAATTCTGGAATGCAAGTACCATAAGAATCCCAATTTACAGAACAAGAGCCTTTTTTGGTGGAGCAGGGCTTGCACATTTGACTCTACGGTGCCCCAACTGCGTGTGTGGAGAGGTGGTACATTAGCTAAGGTGATGAGACTCATGGTCTCCAGTCTAGAACCTTCATTGGAACATCTCTGAAGGATATAAAAATAAATGGTGAAACGGGAACAAAATGGACAGGCAGAGATCAGCAGAGACAGATGCACACAGGGAAGCTGGTCCCTAGAGCACTTAATTCTGGGTCCTAGAATCAAGTTCAAGTCTACTTGTAGCCTTAAAATAAGTTGGACAACAGAAAGAAAAAGAAATATCAACAAACACCCAAATGAAATCATTTCTGATTGAAGGTGGCTTGATAGAATTCTGTTCGTTGTCACAGAAAAAGCAAACCGGGGGATAGTATTCGTGGTGGTCAATTGTTCCAACCCCAGGAGAGGGACTTCCTGCGTTGCTGACTGGTGAATCTGACAGCAGAACGGAGGTCCCTGTGTGGCCAGCACAGGGAGCTCCAGCTCCCGGCATTGGATACATCAGGAAAGAGCAGCTGGGGAGACTGCCTGGAGGTGCCATTGAATTCCTGCTGATGGAAGAAGGGGTCCAATGCTTCGCCATCACAGAAGCACCCAGGAGACAGAGGAGCTGGGGTGCAAAACACTTGAATGTATAGTTTTAAAATCCAGAGACTTTCTGAGGCATAATGTCTTTCACATAATGCGTCAATAGTAGCTTTTTGAAAAATGCATGATTTTCTCCCTTCCTTTCCAGTTGCATTACTCACAGTGTCCAGACATTCCTCCAGGGACACTCACTTAGCGGACCAGTCAGGCACCGAAACTCAAACACATTTAAAATTTAAATGTTCAGGCTGCTGACACACATTCCATCAAAGAGGCCAGGACACGTAGGCTGTGTTTGTTTGCTGAGGGCCCGGGATGTCACCGCCTTGGAGAAGAGATGGATATTAAGACACAGAGTTAAGGCTAACAGAAATATCTTGCCTTTCAGAGAAAGTCCTTGGTATAGGAAATTGGAGGGGTTTGACTTTCCCACCAGATTTGACATATTTTTTTATTAGAACATTAAGGCACTTTTATAATTTACAGAAACAAAAGCAGCCTTAATTCCATTATTGTAGTACTTAAAAAAAAATTCCTCGTATGTTCCTTTGCTCCCATGGACAGGTATACTCTTGTTATGTAGTTGCAGAAGGCTCTTCTGTTTTTCTCCACCCAACAGGAGATGTGAATGTTCTTTCATGTTCTTATTTGATGGCTATTTTATTTTATTTTATTTTATTTAAATATTTATTTATTTTTGAGATAGAGAACACAAGCAGGGGAGGGGCAGAGAGAGAAGGAGACACAGAAATGGAAGCAGGCTCCAGGCTCTGGGCTGTCAGCACATAGCCCGACACGGGGCTCGAACTCTCAAACTGAGATTATGACCTGAGCCGAAGCCAGACATGTAACTCACTGAGCCACCCAGGTGCCCTGATGGTTATTATTATTTTAAATCTAAAGTACATGAAAGACTAATTTGCCAGATTCCAGGTAATATCTTGAGTATAGTTTGATGGTAGAGAGTTCCTAAAATGTATTCCAAATGAACCTCAGATTCATAATAGATCATGACTTTGCTGTGTTGAGTTAGTCAGCTTGGCTATAAAGAGCAGAAGACAAATAGAAAGCAGGATGGAACTCCTAAGGAATATTAAACACAGACAGTAAGCGGGCTCGTAGCTCATGAAATCTAGGTGAATCTCAAAAGGAGTGTCATGTTCAGACAATGACCGAGCAAGCCACATGCCCACCATGTGCGGAATTCAGAAATGTGATTGAATGTGGCTGGGAAGTCAGCAGCCGGCAGGGCACGTTGAAGAGCGTGTGAGTGGGGGCTTGGTGGCACCAGCAGAGTGACATGAGACAGGGACATGAGGAGGGGCATGAGAATGGTCACGGCCCTCTGGGCTGGCAGCTCTGTCACCCTAGATGGCAGAACTCTGACTGCTTGGCAAGGCTAAATGGCAAGCTACAGCTATACCAGGTGGTGGCCTCTCTGGAGACTGAGTCACTGAATTTCTCCAGAAAAATGAGCCTGTGTTATTGGCTCCAGGCAGCTTCTGTCTGCCAGACCCCTGTTCTCACCCTAGCTCTGGTCTCTGTCACCACATCTTCAGTGGGGAGAGCTGGTATGGGAGAGAGGGATGGGACTGGGAGGTGTCTGCCCCACCCTGCACACTGCCCTGCTGGTTACCCCGTCACAACTCTTGCCCTTGCTGCTGGTGCCGTGGGTTAAATGCATTTAATAAACCGTATGCTTCTAGCATTTTAATTTGGTCTGTGGACCTTCTTATTTCTGAAGCTGGAAAGGCATGCCTGGTGGTGCATATGAGAGCACATGGCACCAAAGCAATCATTTCCCATGAGATAGGTCACCAGAAAGCGTCCCACCCCAGAGACAACTGTCATTGTCGTAAACTTTCCCAGTTTTCCCAGGAGAGCTCAGACATTTGAGTTTACATTCCCTGTATGGCCACAGATTAGAACTTCAACTAAAGATGTAACAAATCACTATGCAATGCCACAAAGGCACAGCATTTACAACACAGCATATTTTATTTACTTCTATTTTTAAGCGGGTGCTGAAAAATCCCCAAATGAGTTTAAGAGTAAATGGTGTGCTTGGCACACTCACAGATGTTTTTTCATTTGAATCCATAGATGCTTAAGATTTTGATTTTACATTTAGCACTTGTTTCTAGAGATGCCCTTTGGTTCTGTAAAATACTGGATTTCAGCTCTTTACAGAAGGCCCAGGTAATGACATATGACATGAGACTAGATGGCTGTCCTTGCTGAAGTGATGCTGGATTTGCTTGCAGAGAGTTTCTGTTGTGCCGCCTCTAATTAGTACTGCGGGATCGAACTTATTAAGAGGGCTCTGAAGATAAAGTCAGCACGGAGGGAGAACACACACGTTGAGGAATCACATTTGAAGGCGGTGGTGGGACGGCCGTCATGCCTCCTTGTTGCTCTGCAAGCTTCAGGCATCTCACTTTGGAAATTAGCAGAGTAAATGAACGTAAAATAAATGAGACCTCTCTGTCTGCCTCCTTCTCCCGTCTTCACTAAACGCTGGCAGGTGGATGGCCCCAGGGAAGTCCCACGTGGTCGGTGAGGTCAGAGGCTCCCAGATCTCCAGCTCCAAAGCCTTTGTTACCTGTCTGGATGTGCCAGCCAGAACTCCTGGGTCTGGGGAAACATGAACCATGACCTCTACCACCCAAGGACTCCCGAGCTTCTTCACGGTGGCACAAAGCCGGCCGATATAACACAATTGCCAGAGTCATTTAAAAACAGGAAAATGTGGTGTAGGCAGGGTGGCCGGCACAGGGGGCTCAGACCTGAGGGAGGTTGGGCTATCAAGTGGAATTTGAGATGGAGCCTTCAATCCGTGCAGAATACGTACAATTGAAGGATATTCATCTTGCTGCATTTGCTTTAAACAGTACACACATGTCCCACTGTTCTCTTTTCCTTGCATAGATCAGAAGTAGGTTCTTGGCTTGTCCCACAAGATACTTCGGACCTGAGCATCTAGTTTTTATGGTGGCTAAACACTCCATAAATAATGTTAGTAATCATCATCATCATCATCATCATAGCGATGTGTGAATTTATGTGGTGCTTGTTCATTCCCAAAGCACTCTGATATTTAGGAATTCACCTTTGCAACATCACAGCCCAGTAGGAATTCCTGTCTATGACACCCCACATCCCTCGATTCTCACCTGCATATTCTCTCTGATAGTAGCTGACTGACTTCCAGGCATTCCTGCCTCTTTTTTTTCTTTTTTATTACTGTTATTTTTTATTTTTTAAAAATGTTTCTTTATTTGAGAAAGAGAGAGAGCGAGCAGGGTAGGGGCAGAGAGAGAGGGAGACAGAGACTCCTAAGCGGGCTCTGCGATGTCAGTGCACGGAGCTCTAACACACAAACCATGAGATCATGGCCTGAGGTGAAAACAAGAGTTGGTCACTCAACTGGCCGAACCACCCAGGCGCCCCCATGCCTTCCTGAGTCTTCCTGAGTCATATTTGCAAGGGCGTGGTTCTCTGCCTCCAGGCTCAGCATGGCCCTCTGGCCCTCTTCATTTTGTACACTCCACCCAACCTTCCCAATTTCAGGCTTCCAGGGGGGCTCCTTTCTGCTCCTCTGCTGTCAGAGGGGCCCTCCTCTCTTAACCCATCTCATGCCCAGCACGTTCCCTGCTAAAGCTTGTGCAGTGTGTGCCTGTTTTTTCATGGGACTGTGTGTGTGTGATGATGAGCACATGGCCTGGTTGAGGGTGAGGGTCCGAGCTGGGTTATGCAAGCAGATGTGTGCAGACAGAACTTTCAGCTCTGTCCAGGAACCCCAAATCGAGCAGGTGTGGGTGTCAGCTCTCTGGCCTCACTTTCTGCAGAAAGATTCGACTCCTGCCACATGGAATTGCTGTCACGATACAATGGGTGGGCCACTTTCAGCACGTGGAAGAGCGCCTGGGACACTCAGCACCCAGGGTGTTGGTTACTGTCATTATGTTGAGGGTGACATTGGGTCCCTGCTGGAGTTGGGCTTCATGGTTGCAGGGACCTCTGCTCCTGTTCCCCACTGGGTCCCCAGAGCCCACAACAGCACCTGCACAGGACAGGCTCTTCATCAACATCTACTGAATAAATAGATGAATGAATGTGTTCAGGGGGTGGGTGGGGGAAGATTGGTCCCAAGGGGCAAACACACATTACTACAATTTAGACTGCTTTCTTTAGGGAACTGAAGAATCAATGTGCCCTGCTTTTGTGCCAGTACAATGTGAATAGCCTGTCACCCTTGTGACAAACACCATGCATGCAGCTCTCTGATCCTTTGTTCTAAGGACAAATGATGGCTCGCGTCGTATAGTTGGCTCATGGGCTATGGCCTCTGGGGGACAGTCACCCTTCACTGCTTTATACCAATCCACAAGATGTAACCCCCCGGAGACCACAGCCTTTTTGAGAGTAGACCATTGTATTCCCCCATGCTTGGCCCAATGCATTATACTTGAAAATATGTTGACTTGAATTCCAATATCTTGATGGATACAAAGGTTGGGAAGAAAGCTGATAAAATGAGATGGGGGTCTGACATTTTAAAAAATTATTTAGGTTTTGCCACATTAAAAATAATAGAATGTACAATATATTCTCATACTGTCAAACACCCCACACTCTTCTGGTCCCTGATAATCTCTTTTTCTCTCATGGGATTTCTTGATTTTCAGACCATTTCTTGGTAAACATTAAGTCTATTATTTTGCTTGTTGATATGGAGAATGAACTTAGAGTAGAAATTCTACATTTAATGTTATGTAGATGAAATTAGCCTGAATGTAATATTCCAATACTTTTATGGTGTAAAGGAAATTCAATTTTGTTATCTGAAATGGTTTCCTAATGATAAAAAGAGAAAACGAGAGCTTTAATTATCAAAGAAAGAACCACACAGAGAAGGTCTATGTAGACTTCTTAAGTAAAAAAAAAAAACAAAACAACACCCCCCCAAGGATTACTGTTTCTTAATTATGCAGTCTCAAGATAAGTGTTGGAATAGTGCTTTTATTAGAAACTCATATCATTAGAAATTCATATTTTTGTTATTATTTAAAAAGCTTTTAAGCATTTCTTACTTAAAAGAAATGATAATTAGCCCTAGGAGACCAGCTCACCAATCAGCCTCTAAACTGATAAAAACAGGAGCTGTAATCAGGTTAACTGGCACTACTTGCTCCCTCCTTTAGGAATTCTTTATTGGTTTTGGCACTGCTGTGCATGAGCAAAACAGGCAAGGCCCCTGCTCTCCTGGAGTTCACGGTCTTGAGGAGTAAAGAAAACACAATAAGTGAATCGTCACACAAATATATGTATAACTACCTTTCACAGTAAGTATTAAAAGTGACAATTGGAGGATATCTTGTTAGCACATCAGAGAACTTTACTGGATTGGGGGAGTAGGGATGGCCTTTTGGGGGTTTAAGATAAACCTGGATGGTCAATAGGGGTTGAGCAGGAAGAGAGTGAAGAAGGGTATTTCAGGCAGAGGGTGATGGATGTTCAAAGGCCCTGAGGCCAATAGTTAGGTTATTTGAGGAAATAGGCAGGCACGTGGCCTGAAGGTGGACCAGGGGGAGGTGGCACGCTGTGTGTGTGACAAGGTCAACAGGGACAGATCACATAACACACCTACTTGTATCTGTTAATGCCAGGACCTCCCACTTACTTTCCAGATTCATCCAAGCTTCTTCTCTCTTATGCATGGTTAGTTAGCACCTCGCTCCTGAAGGTGAGGTCGGTCATCCCTCCCTCAAACCAGGTCATTTCCATTTTTAAGTTTGTTGAGAGTAGCAGCGCTCGATATGGGGCAATTTTGCAGCCCAGGGGACATTAGACAGTGGCTGGAGAGGTTTTTCAGAATTTGGATGGAGTTGTCCACTAACATGCTAAAGGTTTGAGATCCACATTGTTTGTGAATCTCTTCCATCTGACTAGAATGTTCTTCTCCACCCAGCAGGGACCTATTTTTCTTCAAGACCAAGCCTCCCCGAGAAGCGTTTCTTTGCTTGTCTGTGAGCGTTTCCTCACTTGGCACATCCCTCCTGCTGCTGTGTGCTCCCCTTGTGAGCCACGGTCAGGGGTGCGCGGGTCCCCATGGCTCCTGAGGCACAGCGTGGCCTTTTCCAGGACTCTGCAGACGAACGTGAAATGGCGCTCAGCTAGACTGAATGTGTGCTTCCAGATGCCATCTTGAAACTGTAGGGTAGTTGTAAACCTTCCCCAATCTTTTAAAGTTCATGGCGGGCAGTAACTGTGTCTTACTTACCTTGCTATCTTGGAACCTGAGAGAGTGCCTTGCACTTATGTGACGTGATCAAAAGACACTTGTCAAATACATTCATAACTGGAGAGTGTTACTTGAAGTCCTCACATTTCTAATTATCTCATAAACTGAAATATCTTTTTGTGAAGGAAAAACTTCAAAATATAAATATATCTTCATGTAATGTAGATTTCCTCCTGTGTATCTTGTTGAGTCTGTATGTTTTTCTGATTATTTAACAAATGCTTGCTTATTGAAGATACTTTGGATTGAAAAGATGTAAGAAGCCATCACACACACACACACACACACACACACACACACACAATGTATGTACTAATATTCTAATTATATGAGCTATATTATATGTATATATCAGTAGATACAGATATGGCTACAGATACATAGCACTGTCATTATAGCTGTAGATATACACATATAGCTATAGATATATAGGCATAGATATAGATATACATATACAGATACGGATACGGATATAGACGCAGGTAACAAAAATCCCATCATCCACTGGCAGGATGAGTCTAAAATCACAAGGTTTCCTTCATGTTATGGATTTGGTTAGAGTTAATATGGATTTAATCACAGAGCCATCAGCTGAGCGCGCATAGTGTGAAGGCATTACTGTCACAGCCACTGAGTGCCTCGCTTGCATCTCCCGTGGGTTTTGGGTGCCAGGAAAGTGTCGCCCTGGCCTGTTTATCCCTGGATCTAAACAGCGCCCCTCAAATTCCAGCTGTAAACCAACCCTGCTCACGACCGGGCTGGGCTCTGCTGCCCCCGTGTGTCCCATCGCAGAACTGCAGAATGTGGGAAGCTCCGTCAAGGGGCTGGTCCAGGAGGCATGCCTTGTTTCTGTCGCTTGTTTTGGAGCCCCTAGGACAAGTATTAGATCCTGATTGTCACCTGCTTGTGAACTCTGTTAACAATCTAAAGAGAGTTGGAGGTTCCCTCTTTAGAAGAAATAGCTTCAGTGGGTCAAAGTTGTAGGCTGCCTCTAAGAACTAGAAAAAAGGTTTTTTTCTGCCTCTTTGTGTGCAGGCATCGGGCTGGGAGGGAATTGCCCCCCTGCAGTCCCAAAGAATAAGCTTGTAAGAGCTGCTTTGGTATTCTGAAACAACCTGTCCAAGGTCCTTCCATCGGTGTGTGTATCAGTGTATTCTGGATTGCATTTGCCCTGGATTGTGAGGAAGAGTGCGAAATCACTCCCGTTGGCAGGAGCTCTGTGTGTTTTAGGTGGATTGCTAATGTTTCAGCTTCATCTATGAGTTTCACAGTCTTCCGGAATTTGGATGGAGTTGTCCACTAACATGCTAAAGGTTTGAGATCCACATTGTTTGTGAATCTCTTCCATCTGACTAGAATATTCTTCTCCACCCAGCAGGGACCTATTTTTCTTCAAGACCAAGCCTCCCCGAGAAGCGTTTCTTTGCTTGTCTGTGAGCGTTTCCTCACTTGGCACATCCCTCCTGCTGCTGTGTGCTCCCCTTGTGAGCCACGGTCAGGGGTGTGCAGGTCCCCATGGCTCCTGAGGCACAGCGTGGCCTTTTCCAGGACTCTGCAGAGGAACGTGAAATGGTGCTCAGCTAGACTGAATGTGTGCTTCTAGATGCCATCCTGAAACTGTAGGGTTGTTGTAAACCTTCCCCAATCTTTTGAAGTTATTTTTAATGAGTTTTCGATTTAGAATGTGGGGAGGAATTGCAGAGAGAAATGTCTACTGATGAAATGTAACTTGGATTTTAGCACAGGTGGGCTGGAGTGCTGACATCATTAGTGGGTTGTTTGTAGGCTTTCCTGTTAGGGGAGGACCATTGAATACCCAGAGCCTTAGCTTCAGGTTGTAAAGGGACCAACTCGCAGCGGTGTTCACCAAGCCCACCTCGACTCTGCTTCCCTGGAGGACAGACAGCCCTTCAAGACTGTCTTTTCAGGACATTGTGTCTAGTTGAGTTTCCTTTCTTACCTGTGAGCCCAACTGAGCCACTGAAGTGTTCTGAGTCTCCACAACCTTGTCTCAGCATGAAGGGTTAGGCTGGGTGGTCTTCGGGAGCCTCACACGACTCAGCGATTCTGGATCCTAAACCGGAGATGATGCAGAAGTGAGGGGGTCAGATGTGAACGGAGAGAAATGTCACAGGTAAGAGTGGAGCATTTCTGCTGGCTCTCTGAAGGGCAGGAAAATGGAGCAGGGGAACTTTAGGTTTTCTGGGAGGTTTCTGGATGTTGACTGTTGCAGGCGTTCTCAAGGTGTTCTCCATAGTTCTGGAGCCTCGGGTTCAGGGGTGTTCCTGGGAAGCTGGTTCCCCAGGAAACAGGCACTGAGTGCAGGCAAACACAAGCCAGCACCCCCATGACACTCAGAGGAGGAGCCAGAGTGTGTGCCCCCTGGGGGGGGGAGCCAAGAGTGCCTCACCCCTGGTGCCATCTTCTCTCCATACAGCCACATCCATTGTCAGAGAGTTTGTGGTGTCTTCTCCCAAATGACATAACCACCTCTGTACAAACAAATCTGCTACCTGCCAGGGAGAGACTGGCCATCACTAAGTCCTACCAAAGAAGCGTCATATCTTTATTTGGAGTCTGCAACTGTCTTTCATCTGCTCATGCTGCTGTCTGATCGCACCACAAGGAAAACAGACCCTGGAGGTCTTGTACAGAATAACACCGACCACTGAAATAAGGACAAGTCACCTTTCAAATAAGGATTATAAGGAGCCCTCACTCTGTGGGCCCTTCACATGCCCCATACTCTTGACCTCGCCGTACGGTGGGTGGAGGATTGAGAGTCATGAACCAGCCGTGAGTGGTGGGAGGGCTTCTCAGGGGTCCCTGGTGCCAGTGGTTACTACTCTGGCGTCTGCTGATTGGTTCAATAGAGGTCTGCTGTGGTGTCCACTTCCTCCTCCAAGTGCTCTCCTCTTTACTTCCAGGTGAGTACAATTTTCTCTTACCCCTCTTGGCTGAATCCTTTTCCTGGCCCGTTCCTTACATATGGATGGTCAACAAACACTAGCTACAATAATGATGGCTGTTATTCATGTCCTACTGCTGTCAAGTGGAGGCCGCTAACACGCTTTACTGTAATTATGGGCACAGATGGATTTCTCATCCGTCCTCAGCTCAGGTAGTGCCCACCTGGGTCCCTCCTTCACACCGCCTTCAAAGTGATCACCATTAAAGCCAATTTCAGAGGATATCTATTTTCTGCCTAACCACTTTTGTGCCTCCTAATTGCCACCGGAATAAATCTGAACCCTTTTTGATGCCCGGAGTTTCATGGACATTTGAAAAGGGAGTTGTAAAAGATGAATTATTTTATCTTTGCAGAAAGAAAGACGTGTGGATGGGATTGAAGTGGCACCTGTGGAAGTTTTTGGCGGAGTCCTAAGAGTTGCTGCCTTTTTTTGGGGGGGGGGTAGTTATCAGCTACATTTTAAGAACTTTAATATATGATATTTCGTTTACTTCCTCCCAAAAGTCTTTATTTCTTTAAAGTTTATTTATTTATTTTTGAGAGAGAGAGAGAGTACGCAACCAGGTGAGGGGCAGAGAGAATCCCAAGCAGGCTCTGCACTGTCAGCATGGAGCTCAATGCAGAACTCAGTCCCACAGACCATGCATTCATGGTCTGAACAAAAATCAAGAGTCAGATGTGTAACCTACTGTGCTAGCCTGGTGCCCCTATTTCTAGCAAAAATTCTATGCGGCTTATCTCATACTATCTTCTATCTCCGTTTTGCAGATAAGAAAATGGAAACCCAGGCAAGGTCAAGTGAATCAAGCAAAGTCATACAGGTGGAAGAGGGCAGAGCAGGGATTTGAGTCCAGACCGAGTGATCACCCAGAGCCCACGGCCTGCACCACCACCCTCGATCCTGTGACGCACATGGGATTGTCACTGAGCATGGAGCAAACTGGAATTTTAACAACTTTGGAGATGCATTTAGCTCCTCAAATGGAAGTGTTTCCTTCTATAAGGAAGGAAAGAATATTTTCTTAACAAATTTAGTGTAATTCGTCCTTAATGGAGAAGTCATTAAGACAGTGACAAAGCAGGAAAATGTAGCCTTTACTTTCCAGGCTATGCAAGATACACGAAAGAATGCTGGCTTCTGATTTCTGTGCTGTACAAGGAGGACTGGAGCCCATCAATGCCATTTTCAGCTCTGATATTCTGACTGTTTGCTGCAAAGTGATTATTTTACGTTTCTAAGGCCTGTGGAATGAGAAAAGCAGCTTTTAGTTTTAACTTAAATGTTTTAAAATTTAAATACAAATGTGCTTGTTTAAATAAACATACCCATCTGTTGTAGGACAAAAAAAAAAAAATACTCAGAGTGCATTTTATCCAGAATACAAACATTTTATTTTCAATATAACAATGCTATTCTCCGCTGTGATTTCTGTTTCGGTCCTCTACTGCCACATAACACACTGCCCCCGTGCTTCGTGGTCTCAAACAGCCACAATAATATCGATTTTGCTCACACATCTGCAATTTGAGAAGGGACTGTGAACTCCACTTAGCAGCCGAGCGGCTGTTGGCTGAGGCCTTAGCTGGGGCTGCTGGCTAGAACTGTAGCCTCTCCGTGGGGCTTGATGCTCTCACGACTTGGGGGATGGCTTCTGAGGGGTTAGGGGTGGTTAGCTCGGTAGGTGCCTTATCACTTTTTATGACCTAATCTCTTAGATCCTATGGCACCACGTCTGCCACATCCTATTCATTACGGCAGTGACAAAGGCCTGCCCAGGACCAACGGAAGGACAGTAGACCTTATGATGGAGGAGTGTCATCTCTTTGAGAAAAGAGATTTGGTCTCCCTTTCCTTTGATGCACACAGCACGTGGCACCTGGTAGGTCCTATGTTTGCACATAGAGGGTCCATGTTTGTTGAGTGAATGAAGACTCTGAACATTCAATAATAAGAAAGCAACAATCCAGTAATAAACTGGGAGGAGATTTGGAGAGACACTTCACCAAAGAAGAAAAAGGGGTGGAGATAAACTTATGAAAAGATTCTAAACATCATTAGTCATTAAGGAAATGCAAATTAAAACCGCTACATACCTATTAGAGTAGGTAAAATTGAAAAGACTGGCCACACCAAGTGTTGGTGAAGATGTGAGGCAACTGGCACTTTCTTACATTCTGGTGGGAATGTAACATGGTAAAGCCACGTTGGCCGACAGTTTGGCGGTGTTTTTAACACGTGAAACACATATTTCCCACTGGACCCAGCCATTCTGCTCCTGGGTATTGAAACACAAAAGTGAGAATACTTGTCTATACCAAGCCTCGTACACAAATTCTATTTGTAATAGTCAAAATCAGACAAAAACCCAAGCGTCCATTAGCAGGTGCAGAGTTAAGCAGACTGTCACATATTCATGCGGTGGAACATGCCAGGCAATGAAAGCAATGGAGTTTCATGGAACAAAACAACGTGGGTAAATCTCAAAGTAAATATGCAGACTGAAAGAAGTCAGAGGAAAAAAGGCACATACTAAATAATTTCATTTATAGAAAATGCTAGAAAATGCAAACAAATCTTCAGTGACAGAAAAGAAGGTAGTGGCTTTTTGGGAATAGAGTAGGGGCAAGGAAGGGTGGGAGTGGGGAGTTCAGGGGCCAGGCGGCTTGCTTCATTGTGATTGTGTCAGTTCCCTCTTGCTGCTGTATCAAATGTCGTAAATGGTAGCTTAAAACACCACTCATTTATTCTTTTGCAGTTCTGAAGGTTAGAATTCCAAAATAAGTCTTACGGAGCTAAACCTTAAGTTGTTAACAAGGCTGGTTCCTTCTGGAAACTCCTAGGAGAATCTGTTCTTGCCTCTTCCAGTGTCCAGAGGCTGCCAACATTTCCTGGCTCTTGGCCCCTCTCAAACATCAATCCAATCTGCACTTCCCTCTTCCAAAGACCCTTGTGATCATTAGGCCCCTGGATAATCCAGGACCATCTCCCTGTTCCAATACCCTGAAGGTCCTCACATCTGCAAAATCCCTTTTACCATGTAACGCAAAACGTCTGAAGGTTCTGGGCAAGATAGGGGCACCTCTGGGGCCATCATTCAGCCTGCCATCGTGACAATCTTTTCATAGGTGTATACATATGTCAACACTTATCAACTTGTGTGGTTTAACTATGTGCAATTTACTGTCAGTTATGCTATAATAAAGCTATTTTTAAAGAGAGAGAGAAGAGTATATATTTTCCAGAAACAAACCTGAAGCGTACCTCTGAGCTCTAAAAAAATGCACTACATAAGAATGATAGAAAGAAGTATCTGAATCATCCATCTGTCTGAATCATTATATAATTTTAGATTTGATCAAATATGCTCCATCTTCAGTGCACAGTAGAACTTAGGTTCTTTAGGGGCACCTGGGTGACTCGGTTGAGTGTCCGACTTCAGCTCAGGTCATGATCTCATTGATCGTTGGTTCGAGACTCGCGTCAGGCTCACTGCTGTCAGTGCAGAGCCCACTTCAGGTCTTCAGTCCCCACCTCTCTCTGCCCCTCCCCCACTCACGCACACACTGAGACTGAGAAGACATCTCTAGGACATCTCTCTCAAAAATATATAAACATTTAAAAAAAAAAGAACTTAAGTTCTTTAGAGTTTCCAGACAACACTGCGGTGACTGGCCCTACTTTTATTTCTAAAGTACTCTATGAGATTCTTTTAAAAAAGATCAATATAATATAAACAATATAAATATTATAATGGGATGTAACATAATATATACAGTATCACAACTATATAGTACATAATATAATATGATACAATTATTATTATTGTACTACAATATAATATGCTATCACAACTCCTGAATAGTCTCTAAATGTTATCATTCTTTCACATCTATATATAATCTGTAAATTGGAAATGAAAATAAAGGTTTTTTAGTATTCTAGCTGTATTACTACTGATGAAATTTCTTCTTGCATTCGCTTCACTCAGCTTCCTAAGCATAAGGTAGTTTTTAGTCTTGCAAAATTAATCCGTACAGACTCATTAGCCGATCAACATTTAAGGCCGTTTTTTCCAGTGGTCATGATAGATTTTCTACTGTTCATGATCCACAGAATACCTATTCAAAAGAACATTTCGTAAATACATGTATGAAGGACCCATTTGGGTTATTTGGGAAATTCATGTGTTGAAGTCCTAACCCCAGTGCCTCGGACTGTGACTGTATTTGGAGATAGGGTCTCTAAAGAGGTCGTTAAGTTAAAATGAGGTCATATGGATAGGCCCTAATCCTATCTGAAGGGTGTCCTTATAAGGAGAGGAGATTAGAAGACAGACATGTACAGAGGAGAGACCACGTGAAGACACCGAGAAAGCAGCGCCCCCCCCCCCCCCCCGCCCAGCAAGGGGTAAGGCCTCAGGAGAAACCAAACCCTGCTGACTCTGATCTTGGACGTCCAGCCTTCCCACTGCTGTGTAAGCCCCCCAGTCTATGGCATCGTGTCATGGAAGCCCCGGCAAACTCCCCCAGCTGGGGGGAGGGAGACTGAGATGACATCTCTAGGACATCAGTTGGTGCACAGGCTCAAACAGCCATAGGTAAAGAGAAATCGTGTTGTTTCTGGACACTTTGTGTGTGTGTGTGTGTGTGTGTGTGTGTGTGTGTGTGTGTGTTTTGTTTTGCTGAAGTCAAATTTTGTCCCTGCCTCCACCATAGGTTTGGCACACTCTCCTTGCTCTCAGGACATCCAGTAGTGAATGCATCCCTTCTCTCCATCTGTCTTCATATCTTGCCCAGTGTCCTCAGGACTCGCCAACCTCCTGGTCTGTCCAGTAACAAGAACTCACAATTAGTCCCCGGCCAAGAGGGGCTTTACCCCTTGGAAAGTCACATCCTGAGTGTCTGCAGGGAACTCCACCAGCAAGAGGCCCCCAGGAAATGCATTCAGGGCAAGGAATACAATTCCTTATGGGATGGAGGCAGATCGTCCCTTGGCTGGTTTCCCCAAGATGCCAAGGGCAGTCATGTCCCCAGTGGCTTCAGAGGTGGTATCACAGGACATCTGTGAGGAGCTCCTAGTGTCCACCACAGTTACTTGTGAGTCACCCTCTTTCACGCCCCAAAGATGTGACACAGCAACCCCTCACTGAACTGCTTTGATTTTTCCAGCTCATCTTTGTCATTCGAATCCAGCTGAACACACATCAGAAGGGGTGATGCTCTTACTGAGAATCAGCCGCACACCTGTGGTTGTTTGTGATAGTTTCTATCAAGTGCTGATAACTGTGTATGCATGCGTGATACTGGAACACACGTTCATATGTGAAGCTCATTGCCGTGATAGCAGACAGCCTTGACGGAAGCCCCCTGGCATCTTCACTTTATGTGGAAGTTCACATTGGCTGTATCTTACCAATGTGTACTCCGCTTCTCCTAGCCATGTCTCTGTTACCAACTCTGTTATATCTTGTTCTTTTCTCTCTCTCCCACAAGAAGCCATCCCTGGAAAAGTCCTTCCTGCCTCTCCCCTGCATCCTTCTCAATCCTCTCACTTATCAGCACACCTTTCTTGCCAACCTTCCACACACTTTGCTCCTTGTGACGAGGTGATGCTTGCTAGCACCAGGGAATGGCCAAGAACATCCTAAATTCATGAAGTGTTTCTCATCTACAACAAGGGAGCCTGAACTGTCTAGGGGAACATGACGTCATAGGCAGAACCTCAGGATAAAATGAACAGCGGGACTTCTTCACCATCATCAGGATGGGCCGGTGTATGCTGTGACTTTTCTCTGGGAAGATTAATGCTAGAGCCATTTATCTGTGAACGTAGCTTTGAAGGGAAACGGATGAAAAAGTGGAGTTATAGTACAATCTAATCAAATGAATCCATTCTGATGCAGAAATAACATCAGAGAGACCGGGGAACGGATACATGTTGTCCAGATGCATAAATCATCTGAAATTGTGCCACTGGGCTAGACCAAAAGAAAAGAAAGAGCACATCTAACTATATTCTGATGAGATGAACTACTAAATTATAGTTATTTTTCTATGTATGGCCAATTCAGAAGAGTGCAAGTCTCTGGCATATTTTTTATTCTTTCCTGAGCTTTGAAAAATACTGTTCCTATAACAAATTCAGTATATCTATAAGGAGAGAATTTGCTTGCCTCTGCTTAGTACAACTATCCAATCTCTTTTCTTTTTTTATATGTTTTTTTTTTTTTTTATTTTAGAGAGAGAGAGAGAGAGCATGAGCAGGGAGAGGGGCAGAAGGAGAAAGAGGGAATCCCAAGCAGTGTCTACACTCAGTATGGAGCCTGACATGGGGCTCAATCCCATGACCCTGGGATCATACCTGGGCTGAAATTAAGTGTTGATACTCGACAGACTGAATGACACAGGTGCCCCTATCCAATTGTCTTTCAAAAGGTTTCCTTACTAGAGGCATTCACATCTTAGTTCTACTCTTCTTTCCTTACCTTCTTGTCCTGTGGCAGCTAGAAATCCGGGATATTGCATGCAGGTCATATGTGGAACAGAACCCTGAAGATATGGGTCTGGACAGGACTCTGACTTTTACTGGAAAATGGATAGTGAGCAAGGCACCCGTTTTCCTCTTATATAATTTTTTTTAATTTTTTTTAACGTTTATTTATTTTTTGAGACAGAGAGAGACAGAGCATGAACGGGGGAGGGGCAGAGAGAGAGGGAGACACAGAATCAGAAGCAGGCTCCAGGCTCTGAGCCATTAGCCCAGAGCCCAATGCGGGGCTCGAACCCATGGACCGCGAGATCGTGACCTGAGCTGAAGTCGGATGCTTAACCGACTGAGCCACCCAGGCGCCCCTCCTCTTGTATAATTGAGACCCACGTGAACGAGTGGTTCCCAACCAGCAGGGTGGGGTGGGGAGTAGATTTGGCTCCCAGGAGCCAGTTGGCAACATCTAAAGATATTTTTTTGTTGTCACAACTGTATGGGGGCGGGGGAGGGTGCTATGGACTCTAGTAGTTGAGATCAAGGAGGTTGTTGAACATCCTGTGATCCAGGACATCTCCTCACAACAGAGAATTATCCAGCCCCCAATGTTAATCGTGCTGAGCCCCCCCCCCCCCCCGCCAGTTCTAAAGTAAAGGATCATTATTGAAATGATGTGGTACAGGGAGAAGGGTGAGCACCTGTTATGGAGCAGACACTGTGCCAGACATGTCAATCTAACTTCATGGCCACAAAACTCTACAAGTCTGCATCTCAGGATTCCCGTTTCACACGTGAGGCAGCTGAGGTTCAGAGATACTTAGCAATGGTCACGTGGCTAGAAAATGTTGCGGTCAAACTTGGAAACTTTACTAATTTGGAGAGGAAAGCCTTTGAAGCAGCCATGTGTTTCACAGGGCTCTGTAGAATCACAGACCTCTAATGTTGGAAGCCATCTTGAAAGTGTTCCCGTTTGAGGTCCTCATTTTCCAGATGAAGAAACTGAGGCCGAGAGGTTTACACTGGCAAGAGGCAGAGGCTGCTGGGAACCAGTGGCCCAGCTCAGCGAGGGCCTCGTTGTTCTGACCAGTGCTGTGTGCAGGACGACGATGGCAGGAGGACCCAGTTCTCCTAGCAGGGCAGAATTGGAGCTTTATCATGGGCCAGGCGAATCCCAACCATTGCAGGCCATACAGGTTTCCAGATGTGGCGGACAGGTGTTCCCTCCTTGGCTCTGGGAACAGGTAGTTGTGGCTTTGCAGGTGTGCTCCTGACCAGGCCTAAATGCTGTGGCCAGCGCCACCTCCCTCAGGATGCCTCCTTGCCTCTTTGCCTAGCTCGGTCCCTTAGCCCATGCCTCCCCCCCCTCAGCTTGCAGTTCTCCTTACTCCTCCAGTTCTGCTGGGATGACAGGTCATTAGTCAGAATGTCTTAGAGCAACACACAACAACCTAAGTTTTAGAAAGCTGGATCCCTATGGTAATCAGCCGTAGATAATGGGCAGTGAATGTGTTTTTGATGATGAGAATGACACTTTGGCCCGTGGGCATGAAGAGACTCATTTAGCAAATAGACACAAAATTGCCCTGCGGGGCAGGTGACATATGATGGACACTCACTGCTGGCATGGCCCCTGCATCCCACCGTGCCCAGCTCCCCACATTTATAATTCAGTATTTTGCTCCTTATTCCTTCATTCACATTCTGGAAGTTCAAAACTATTTCTTGATGAATTACTTTTTGCCCTCTCTGAAAATTAAATACACTTTCTAACATTGAACTTGGAAACACAGATTTGGGGCGATTTTTTTCAAGAAACTTTGAAGAGTGATCTATTCCAGTTGTTGGGACAGAAGCAGAATTTCACTTATTTATCATTAGTAGCCATTTTTATAACATTACAACATGTGAATACCATATTAAAATGAGCTTTTAAATGAATGCTACCAATTGCATAAGAGACAGCGCACATCAGTTTAATGTATTTTCTCTAATTTAAGAAGTAATACCTGTGCAATTGTGACAGGCATATAGTAGAAACTCAAGAAATATTTGCTGAATTAAATTGAATGTGATATGAAACATTTGAAAGGTACAGAAAAATATGAGGTTCACCATCCCTAAGAAGTAACCCTTATAAACATATTGGTGTATATCTTTTTACTCTTGTGCTTACACACGTGTGTGTACCTCTGTCTCTATCATTTCTATCTACAAATACACACACATTTATATGTATGAGATTAACAAAATTGGGATCCTAGTTTACAAAATATGTAGTATTATAATGTTTATAAATGTTGTTGTGTAGCATAGCAGTTACCATATTGGTTAGGCGTTAGATAAACCCTGGTGTATATTAAATAAGTTTATTTAACTTCTTTGTATGGCAACTTCTTTCTTACTGTTAAAATGGGGTAATCATATCGACTCACATTTTTGTGAAGAATAAATGAGATAATGTATTAAAAATGCTTAGGACAGGGCTTGGCACTTAGAACTTTTTTCTCTATTATTAAAAATTCAGTGGGGTACTTCCTGGTATATACATCTTCAGGCTCATCTATTTTTATTTCTTAAGCATGGAGAGAATCAATGAGTCTAAGAAGATGAATATTTTTCCTAGAAAATTTTTACCAACTTCAGATGTACAAATAACATTTATTGACTCTTGAATATGGGCTAGATGTACAAATAACATTTATTGACTCTTGAATATGGGCTAATACTCTAATTACTTGTTTTAACTCCTTAATCCCAGTAAAAGCTACTGTGAAGTAGGTGACATTATTTTCCACACTTTGCTGGTAACTGATGCTCGTGGAACCCAAGTTGTTTGCAATGGTCACACCGTTAGCAAGTAGTGGAGACATTTGTGTCCAACAGCCTGGCCCCAGGCCCTATGCTCTTACCCGTGACAAATTCTTACAAGGATCCCTGGCTAGCAGATCAATAGGAAAAATAAGTACATTTGGCAAGTTCTATATTCAAAGGGAGCAACAGGGAAACTGCAACTTTCAGATTGATGAGGAGGTGATGTTGTATCCAAGGCCTTTGAAAAAGGGCTAAGGTGATGGATTTGGGGTTTGGGACAATGAAGGTGAAATCTGTGACTTCTGATGATGCCTATTGATTACTCCTTGTCTAAAATTAAATGAATAGCTTTGTTTATTTTGCCTGGGTTATTTTGCATCGTGAGAATTTTATTATTGGTTCAAAATTAACCATATTCTTTTCACTTCCTACTGACTGTGTAACGAGAGAGCATTTAATACTGTCCCTTTTCCCAGGACTCTATGAAAACTTGGTGTTCTGAGGTCAGTTGGCCATTAAGAAAGGGTTCACTAACTATTCTTTTATTCAGCTTTTGATGAGGGAAAGTCATTTACATGGAAAATAAGAATCCCTATTGCAGCCAGAAGCCCATCCCTCTTGTGTTTGTATTAATAGCTGTCTCTGCCCTGTCTAGTTATTTCATACCGTGATGCATAGCCTGATGCAGGCATTTGAGATAGACCACAGTCCTGCACCAGTTCCTTTTTTTAAAATGTTTTTTTTAAATGTTTATTTATTTTTGAGAGAGAGCAAGACCGTGAGCGGGGAGAGGCGAGAGAGAGGGAGAGAAGATCCAAAGCAGGCTCTGAGCTGTCAGCACAAAGTCCAATGTGGGGCTTGAACCCACAAACCATGAGATCATGACCTGAGGCAAATTTGGACACTCGACCAACTGAGCCACCTAGGCACCCCTTGCACTTTTTATTTGCTCCAGTGACTAATCATTTGAGAGACAGAGTTGGAAACATCCATGGCAAGAATTCTTGGTTCTTCTACAGAACCCTCCTGCAGGATCCATCACATTCCCCAGAGCTCTCAAGGAAAAGTCACAAAGGCTGCAAATTCACTTTAGGGAGCTTGTCCTCACATTTGCTGAGCAAAACTGTAAGCACGGGACTGCAGGATTTTAGAGCTGGAGGGTGAAACCCATAACTTAGCGCCAAGAACTATGAAGAGTCCTTTGCAGATAAAATAGGGATTTTATCCTGTCTGCAAGCTGAAAAGCTACAGTTTCACCCATGTTAGCAGAAAATACAATTTCCTAGCTCAGAAATTAAGGACACTTTATCACCCATGGCAACGAGAGTGGCCAGAACACCAGCATTTGTGTCCCGATCCCTGGTCCCCGATTCCAACAGAGTTGAAAGAAGGCCACGCCTGAAAACTTGGTTGCGTTTCAGGAGAGGAATGCTCAGCTTACCAGTCAGTGCCTGGCTCACTGGCTGGGGAGGATCATGTGACACCAGTGGAGATTAGTGTCCCAACAATATCCATTCCTCATTACTATGCCATACTGGCTGTGAAAATAGCTCTATGAGCAGACCACTCCATCGGCCTCTCTGACAGATTTGATCAGCAGAGGGTGAAACCAAATCCATTTCATTGGCCTATGCAGTCTTTGATTAGGGCACTGGCCAGCGGGACTCCAAGCAGCAGGGTGAAGCTGTCCTGGAGTAGAGACTTCTGCCACCAACTCCAGAGTTCCAGATGAATGCAAGTGTCATGAGCAAGTCCCATAAGCCACCAGGTGTGCCTTAGGAATCCAGGTAGCTTTCTCCTGTACAGCAGATGTTTTAATGATTGCACAGAAGCTGCCTCTAGCCAGCTTATAGATGCTTTTCGAAGGGGCTGGGCCTCATGGCCAAGTGGACCAGACAGCCTGGGGAAAAAACACTCACGCCCCAGGGGGACTTCCCTACAGTCTCTGCCCCATAGGCAGACTCCCCTTTGACACTCAGGGGTCTGTGAGATAGAAGCATGTGACGTATCAGATCCCCACTGTATCTCCAGAGGTAGAATCATCAACAACAGTACCTTGAGTTGGCCCAAAAGGCCCCGCCCACAGTGTCCTGTTACTTTTTTCTCCCCTCTAGGAACACTCCCCAAACTCTATTAGCTGAACCTTGTGCCTCTTTTTTCTATGGGTCTGAGTAGTGTCCCCTGGGGACAAGGCCGTGGCCCCACTTCTAATCATTTTCTCCTTGAAGTAGCTGAAGTCGGGATAGAGAGGAGGAAGGACTCAGGGTGTGTGAAAAGAGTGGCTTTAGGTCATTAAACCAGACTCCATATTTACTTTGGTTTCAAGTAGTATGGCGGTGGCTTGTGGCTCACCCCCAGGGTGTTTGGCCTACCCTGGACTCTATATTAGGAGGTGACAAGAAATCACCTTGAAATATCAAGAGAAATTTCTAAGATCCCAGGGGATTATAGTGTGCGACTAGGCTTGGGACCAGCTCAGGCTAATGGTTCTCAAACTTGACCGTGCACCAGAATCACCTGGTGGGCTTATTAAACACAGCTTGCTGGGCCCCTCTACAAGAGTTCCTGATTCAAGAGGTCTGGAGAGGGGCCCAAGAATCTGTGCTTCTGATAGCTTCCCTGGTGATGCCAAGTGCTGGTTGCAAACCCCACTTTGAGAACCTCTGGGACAGAAGATGAATTTTCCGTGAGAAAATGAGACAGGGTGATACAGTACCATGACCTCTCTTAGCAGTTTCTGCTGCTGGTGCTTTGGACACCGATGTCCTCCTACCATGTGCCTCACTGGGTCACTGGCCTCTAAATTGTTACACTTCAGTCCAGAAGGCAGGAAGTTCTCTACACATAGCTCAGGTGGAGCTTCCCCAGATCTCAAGTACTCTGATGAAAAACCCAGTGCGGTTCCTTCTGCCTGACTCCCCTTCAGGAAAATGTATCCCACAGATCAACTTTAGCTCTTCCTATGCAGAGAACTAGCTCAAGCCAAGTGTGCTTTCTCCCAACAGAGACAATGTTTCCCACGGTCAGCGGGGTCTGGTTTTGCTTATGGCCGCTGAGAGAAAGGCAATACCAAGGGATGCCAGGGGAAGTCCCCGTGGCAGACAGGAACGGTAGTAGCTACAGGGATGGTCAACTTTCTAGCAGGTGTGCTTTGCATGGATGTCTAGGCATAAGGAGCTCACACTGGGAAGGACTTGGGTGGATTCAGGGTCCAGTCACACAGGAATGCGGTGGGCAGCTTGCTTTGCAGGTGAGATAGGATCGAAGGTCTGAGGAAATAAGGCAGGTGCTCAGCTCTTGGAAATATGGCCATAGAGGGTTTCAGCAAGATAAGCATCCGAAGTCCCAGCATCTAGGATGGAGTGAGGGCACAGAGGGCTTCGGTGGTTTTGTCAGGCAGCCTCACGTCAGTATTTTGCATTTACACACACTTGCTGGTTAAAAGGCACATTCGTCAGAGCCCGTGTGCAAAATGTGGGCACATGTGGCGTGTGTGTCCTTGCAGCCTGTCCTCTGGTGGAAGACCCGAGGGGACACCCTGCCTCACAGCTTTTGGCACACTCTCGCAGCTAGTCACCCAAGGCACCATGGGCTGTGAAGGCTGGCCCTCCGGTCCTCATCCCGCGGACTGTCAGCCCAGGAGAGGTCTATAAATAGCCAGTTCTGGTTAGACTATGTTCTCCTTATTTTCTCTCCCAGATTGCTCACAGCATTCCCTTTCAAGAGGCCTTGTGAGCAGACGTGTCACCGTGCTGAAAAGAATCCTTGAACCTTCCCCTGGCCGTGATAGAGGTGCCCATTTTGGCTAAGGCTATTTTCAGAAGGGCTCTGTTAGGATTGAGGTTTCCTGTAGTATTTGTTCTGTGGAAGAAAGACAGCGGCAGATCTCCTTGAAGGATGGGAAGTTTTTCTGTTGACAATTAACGTTAGAAATATTAGTGCAGTTTGCTGTGTGATATTGTTGATTTTGATACATCAAGCCTTCCATTTGGACTGGATAGCGCTATCTTTCTGAGCCAATGGTTCTCAACCAGAGCAAATTTGCTTCCCAAGGGACACTTGGCAGTTAGTTTGGCTGTCCCAACTCGGGGTGGGGATGCTAGTGATACCTAGCGGGTAGAGACCAGAGAAGTTGCGAAGCATCCTACAATACCCTGCAGCAAAGAATTGTTTAATCCAAAGGTTAATATAGACTGAGAAACTCTGTCCTAACCGGAAAAAATTTTGCATATGTTATTTTAGTAGTAGAGAATCCTAACTTTGATTTCTGATGGATTGTCAGTGCAGTTTTGTTTCATTTTTAAATTATTACTTTTTAAAAATTATAACTTTTTAAATGTTTATTTTTGAGAGAGAGTGAGCATGAGTGGGGGAGGGGCAGAGAGAGCGGGAGACACAGAATCCGAAGCAGTCTCCAGGCTCTAAGTTGTTAGCACAGAGCCAAAGTGGGGCTCAAACTCATGAGCTGTGAGATCATGACCTGAGCTGAAGTCAGATGCTTAACCGACTGAGCTCGCCAGGTGCCCCTAAATTATAACTTTCTAAGTATAACTATATCCTAGTCAATAAACTGTGGGAGTTGGCAAATGACGGCCTGAAGGCCAATCTGGCCTGCCACCTGCTTTTGTAAATAAAGTTTTATTGGAATATAACCATGCACACTGATCTACGAATTACTTATAACTGCTTTTATGCTATAATCTCAGAGTCAAATAGTTGCAACAGAAAGCATATGGCTTGTGAAACCTAAGATATTTGCTATCTGAATCTTTGCAGAAAAAACTTCGCTGACCTATGGGTAAAGCTATACACTAAATTGCTCTCAGCTGGTCAAAACACCGTGTAAGGAATAAACTTTTATTATGGCTCTTTGTGCAAGTCCTCAGGCTTCGGGAAGATCTTTTTAGATTCTTTGAAATTATCCTGTAGTCTCTGACCTCCTTTTGACTGGTTATTTGAAAAAGAATGTCTGAGTGTTTATTCTTTGTTACCTCAGGGAGACTAATGTAACTCAAGACATCTCTCTTATCAGCTCTCCAGAGCTCAGCATTGTACTCAACCGAAAAAGAAGGAGGCAGCAGACAAAAGCATTAATCATCGAGGTGAACTGGAAATAGGTCCTCAGTGCTCATTAGCTGACAGTTGTTGGCTCCGACTCATCAGCCCCCAAAGCTGGTTCTGGATGTGAGAATATAAGAACATCAGTTCCACAAACGCTGGCCATGCCTGTTGAGCTTCCAGACATCTTAGGGCCTGGAATTAATTGGAGGCTATGCAGAATGTGGATCTATTGTGGGGCAAATATCAATTCAGAAAACCGTTGTGTGTATCTTGGTAGGGACAGCTTCGGTTACACAATGTGATCAGAAGCAACACGTAGACCCAATTTCCCAAGGCCTTTAAAGTCAACACAGTATGAAGCATTAATTCATTCACTCGTGAATTAATTTAAAAAATACTTAGCAGCTAACATGTGCCGTGCATGGTACATAAGGATCAGAGAGACAAAGGGAAAAACAGCTCAGGGACTAGTGAGAGAGGGAAGTAATGAATATTTGCAACATGATGGTTCAACTGGTAACCACGAGGGGGCGTGATGGTTAAAGGAAAGAGGTGCTGAAGTTGCCAGAGGATGGGAAGGGCTGGGGGAGCCCGCCAAGCTTGAACTAGGTCTTCAGGGAAGGGCTGTAGAGGAGCCCTAAATGAGAAGGGAGGGAACAGCAGTGGGAAGGCTAAGAGGCATCAACCTACCATATTGAATTTACACTGGTCCTTAGACCTGCAGCTTCAGAAACTTGATCCTCAGTTCTTGGGGTTCATCAGATCTAGTTGTGCTACCAGCTCCCATTGACCAAGCTCATAGGGAACATGTCTAAACATCCAGAATGTTAGTTGTTAACAGATTAAAAATATGACTGCCAAGTGATCTCAATAATGGCATTGGCTTCAACAGTACATCCCTTCAACAGGCAAGTTATATACCACTTCAAATTATCACAAACTTCCTTAGTGATCTTGCAGTCAGCCTGTGATGACAACTTTACAAAATAATAATGGTAGACAGGAGCTACCATTGAGGGAAAGCACTTTACAGGCATTGTATCTTTTAACCATTGACATTACATCTTCGATTATGTATTCCCACCAGACTATGAAAATCTTGGGAACCTTGGATATATTTGTCCTGTTTATTTTTTTTATTTTTTTTTTAACACTTATTCATTTTTGAGAGAGACAGAGCATGAGCAGAGGAGGGGCAGAGAGAGAAGGAGACACAGAATTGGAAGCAGGCTCCAGGTTCTGAGCTGTCAGCACAGAGCCCAATGTAGGGCTTGAACCCATGATCATGAGATCATGACCTGAACCGAAGTCAGATGCTTAACCAACTGAGCCACCCAGGTTCCCCCTATTTGTCCTGTTTAGTATAATATCTCTAGTACCTGGCATAGTTGCGTCAATAAATATTTTGTTGAATGAAAGAAATGAATAAATGACTATGTTCATAAATGAAAAATAAAAAGAGGAGATGTAGTATACCTTTCTTTATGGATCCATGGCTCTCCAAATTGGCAACTGCATCACAAACATCACAGAGGTGCAGCAAATTAGCTGTTTGCAGAGATACTTGCCTGGGCTAATGTCCCACTTCCAACTTTGGTCCTTCACACAGTTTTTCCTTCATGGAAGTCATTCCTCTTCCAAAGAACATGTTCCTTGTCTTTGGCTTTTTACATTGTGTGTGTGTGTGTGTGTGTGTGTGTGTGTGTGTGAAAAATCACGTAAAAAATTACAAAAGTTGTATGTATATTATAATGACTAATCATGAAGGGACATGTCCAGTTCAACCCCTTGGTCAAAAAACAGACCACTTGGTCACAAAACATCACAAAGTCCCCAAGTGGCCCTCCCTGATCAATGGTAAGCACCACCCCAATAGTGGTGACAATCGTTTCCTTGCTTTCTTTTCTAGGCATCCACGTATTGATGCATCCCTCATCATCACACTTGACTCTGCCTCGCTTTGATTTTGATGTAATGGAATAAAATGACATGTACTTCTCTGTAGCTCTTTTGCGTCTCTTTTTGTGTCTCCACGTTGTGTGTGAAATTGGTCCATGTTGTTCAGTGTAGCTTTGGTTTATTCATTTGCTCTGTACTGTTTCAGAGCAGGAACAGACCCGATTTCTTTTTCCATTCTGCTGGTAGACTGTTTCTGGCTTTGCGTTTTTGAGGACAATCCTGATACAGACATTCTCGAGCACCCATTCTAACAGGCATGTGTGCAAACTCTCTGCAAGGTACAATAGTGAAATTGTTGGGTCATAAGTTGTGGGTGTGTATTATCCAAGTATATAATGCCAATCTGTTTCCATGGAGGTTGTACCAATTTATACCCCTGCCAGCAGCATATGAGGATTCCTTTCCTCTTCATGCTCCCTTTTAAGACATTTTAACTTTGGCCCATGTGGCGGGAGAATAACGGTGTCCCGATCTATTTTGATTTGCATTTCTCTCACTACTAATGAGGTTGAGCAACATTTATATATTAATGGAATGTACGTTTCTTCCCTTGTGCTGGATCAAGGCTTTGTACATTTTTTTCTGTGGTCTGGGCCTTTTTACTGATTGGTATAAATTATTTATGTTTTCCAGAACAAATTTCTTTGTTAGTAAACATGCAAAAGCCTCTCTATGGTAGCTTTTGATGAAAAGAAGTTTTAAATTTTAATATTGTCCAATTTATCAACCTTTTCCTTTACCAGTAATGCTCTTGTATCTTGTCTAAGAACAATTTTTAAGATTCCATGAAGACATTATTTTTTCTGTAATATTTTCCTGAATTCTCTTTTCTTTTCTTTTCTTTTCTTTTCTTTTCTTCTCCTTCTCCTTCTTCTTCTTCTTCTTCTTCTTCTTCTTCTTCTTCTTCTTCCTCTTCTTCTTGGTATTATTTTTTAATAGATTTGTAGTCTTAAAGATTTGGGCCCTAAATTTATTTGGAATTGATCTGAGAATGATGTAATGTAAGGATCCGTATAAGGATACTTAGTTGTCCCTGCCCCAGTTAATGCAAAGAGCATTCTTTCCCCATTCATCTTCAGGGCCCTGTCTCTTATAGAGAAGGCCCACAACTGTATGAATGTGTGGCAATATTTCTGGGCTTTCTATTCTATTTACCAGTTTGTCTTGCATGATGATCTATCTATCTATCTATCTATCTACCATCTCCCTTCCTGCAATATAATGATATAAGAAATATATATTTAATTATTCAGATGACCAAAGTATATTTCTCAGATATATTTGGTCTTCCTCTACAGTTTCCGAGAATCCCAGAGCCATAAAAGTGACTAACAAAGGTAGCTTTTGACAGCACCCAAGGGTGTTGGCTGGTGGCCAGGAGGACCAATGGCGTGATTAGGGGCTTCCAACTTTCGGATTCACCCCCTACTCTTCCAGCCCCATATCCTGATCTCAAGGGAGGGGAGAGGGGCTTGTGGTCAAATCAGCCAATGGACCATGACTTTGTTGATCATGCCTGGGTAGTGAAACCTCCACAAGAACTAAAAATGACTGGGTTGAGAGAGCTTCTTGGTTGGTGAATGCATGGAAATTGGAGAAAGTGTGGCCTGTGGATGGCAGAGAAGTTCCTCACCCTTTTCCCATAACTCAACTTATGTATCTCTTCATCTGGTTGCTGGTTCATATCTTTTATCGTATCCTTTAATACACTGGTAAATGTGAGTGTTTCTGTGAGTTCTGTGAGCTGCTCCAACAAGTTAAAGGAACGGAAGGAGGAAGTTGTAGGAGCCTCCAATTTGGAGCTGGTGATAGCCTGAGGCTTGTGACTGGTGTCTGAAGTGAAGGCTGAGGGGCAGTCTCATGAAACCATGTCCTCACCTATGGAACCTGGTGCCATCTCTGGGTGGTTCATGTCAGAACTGAGTTGAAGCCTCACCAGCAGGGTGTCTAAGAGTTGCTTGGTGTTGTGTTGAGGAGAGATCCCCCCCCATACTGGAATGAGGTCCAAGAACCCAAAAGAGCTGGTGTCAGTGAACCTCCCACACCAAATATCCCCATGTCCTAGGGAGCTGTCCTGCACAATGGTTAGGAGAGCCTAGCTTCCCAGATTGTCGATTCCTGGTTGTGTGTCCTGGGGCAAGTACATAACATTTGTATGAGTAAGCCTTCTGGCCTCTCGTCTGGAGTGGAATCAGTCTTTTGTGGCTGCCCAGTGCTTTTTGGGACTGTTTCTACATTTTGGGATTTCCCACTTTGTAAGCCCTGACTTTCCAATGTATGTGTGTGTATATGTATATATATATATATATATATATATATCCCTCATAAAACCATCCCACCTTCTCCAATATCCCTTGGAGCGAAAGTGTAGTTTGGTGTCTAATTTCCACAGTCAGACATATTGCACAAGACATGAGTGTGGTGTGGGTGGTGGAGACACAGCTGCAAGGGGCTCCAGCAGGAATGTGGCTCTCCGGGAAGTGTTCCACTGCCTCCAAGCCAAGATCGTGGAGGGTGCCATGCCTGCTCTCCCAGTTACCACCTTCTGTGACTATTATGAATGAATTTTTTTAAGTTTATTTATTTATTTTTAAGAGAGAAAGAGAGAGAGACAGAGAGACAGAGAGAGAATGATAGGGAGAAGGGCAGAGAGAGAGAGAGAGAATCCCAAGCAGGCTCTGCAGGGTCAACACAGAGCCCAATGTGGGGCTCCATCTCACAAACCGCAAGATCATGACCTGAACCTAAACTACGAGTTGAATGCTTGGGGTGCCTCGGTGGCTCAGCTGGTTAAGCGCCAGACTTGGGCTCAGGTCATGATCTCATGGTTCTTTGAGTTCGAGCCCTACTGTGTCGGGCTCTGTGCTAGCAGCTCAGAGCCTGGAGTCTGCTTCCAATTCTGTGTCTCCCTCTCTCCGCCCCTCCTCCACTCCTGCTCTGTTTCTCTCACTCTCTGTTTAAAAAAATATATATAAACATTACAGAAAATTAAAAATAAAAGAGAGTTGGACACTTGGACACTTAATCTACTGAGCCACCCAGGAGCTCTGAATTGTCTTTAGTTAGATATAAGGAGTAATGGGAATTAACTCTGAAAGCTATTAGTAATTTCTACTATACAATTCAATCAGATGATTTCCAAAAAGGCCACATGCTGCCAACAGGTGGTGAGGGAAGACAGAGGGCTCTCCACCAGAGGTGAGGCAGCCCTGAAGGACAGATGGAGACTCCACATGGAAGTTCCAGGGAGCAAACTATGACTGCTTCATATTTTTATTTTATGCTGGCTTTAGGAATATGGAATAGGACCAGGGTGTAGCCACTGATCAAACACTCTTATCCTTTTGTAAATTCCAGAGGCTTTTTCTTTATTAGGTGGAATCAACCAATGGAAAACAAAAGAAAATCATGTTTGGAAACTGATATTAAACAAAATCCAAGCAAAGTTAAAAGTCTGGAATATTTGGACATAGGTATTCATGTGCACACATTATAAATTTTTCCTTTAAAAAAGATAAGCTCTTCTTTTTTTGATGTGAACGATTTTAAAAAGATAACACCATATAGAGTTGACTTTACTTCTTTTAATTATTGCACTTCACTCCTAAGTCTGTGCTGTAAAAAATATAGAGGAAGGAAAGAAACGTGTGTAAGTAGCTTTTGAGGGAGGAATCCTTGAAATTCTCAATAAAGAAAATTTAAAGTTCAGCTATTTACAGTTAGCCTTGAGGGATAAAAGTCAGCTTGTTCATTTAATAAATACTTTGTAAAAGGTCAGCCATCCCCATGGTGAAGACATTTAACCGAGGCAACAGCATTCAACTAGCAAGAGGTGGCAAATACATAGAAAAGAGGAAAAGTCAGTTCCTAACTTGGACATAAGGATGCAGTACGGCAGAAGGGTGCCGTAAAGTTGTGATGTGAGAATCAGTTTAATACTAACTAGTTCACAAAGTATAGGCAAAGTCACTACAACAGATTTTTCTGGAAAAGAAATCAGGAAAATGGTATTAGTCTGATAACTACGTTGAACAAAATTATTTTTCATGGAAGACTGGGTCAAAGATTTCTATTATTTACTTCGTCATGAAACATCATATAAAGGAGGGAGTTTAAGATTCTGTAAGTGGGTGCCTGGGTGGTTCAGTCGGTTAAGTGTTTGACTCTTGACTTTGGATCCAGTCATGATCTCTCGGTTCATGAGTTGGAACCCCATATTGGGCTCTCTGTGCTGGCAGCGTGGAGCCTGTTTGGGATTCTGTCTCCTTCTCTCTGTCACTCCCTTGCTTGCTCTCTATCTCTCTCTCAAATAAAAATAAACTTAAAAAAATGAAGTAAAGGGGCACCTGGGTGGCTCGGTCGGTTAAGCGTCCGACTTCGGCTCAGGTCATGATCTCACGGTCCGTGGGTTCGAGCCCCGTGTCGGGCTCTGTGCTGACAGCTCAGAGCCTGGAGCCTGTTTCAGATTCTGTGTCTCCCTCTCTCTGTGACCCTCCCCCGTTCATGCTGTCTCTCTCTGTCTCAAAAATAAAAAAACGTTAAAAAAAATTTAAAAAAATGAAGTAAAATAAAATTCTCTAAAGCCCCATCAACAACATTCAGATCTTTATCAAGTAGTTACTTCCTTTGTTAAAGACTGAAATAAATAACTGAAAAATAACTGATTTGCTCATGTATCCATCCAGCCAATATTTATTGGATGCTTACAACCCAGAGTGGGCACAGCACATGCCAGGGCTGAGGATACCATGGGGAACGGTGAGCAGGTGTAATTCCTGTGCTCTGGCATCATCACAGCGAAGTGTGAGGAGCACCTTACACTTGCAGTAACAGAGACACCAAAATCAACTATTGAAAGGCTCCATTTTATTATTTTATTTTATTTTACTTTACTTTATTTTTTTTATTTTGAAGAGAGAGAGAGAGAGAGAGAGAGAGAGAGAGAGAGAATCTTAAGCAGTCTCCACAATCAGTGCAGAGCCTGACGTGGGGGTTGATCCCACAACCCTGGGATCATGACCTGACCTGAGTTGAAATCAAGAGACAGACGCTCAACTGCTCAACCACCTGAGCCACCCAGGTTCCCTGAAAGGCTCCATTAAAAATTTTTTTCAACGTTTATTTATTTATGAAAAGACAGAGCGTGAGTGGGAAAGGGGCAGAGAGAGAGGGAGACGCAGAATCCGAAGCAGGCTCCAGGCTCCGAACTGCCAGCACAGAGCCTGATGCAGGGCTCGAATTCATGAGCTGTGAGATCATGACCTGAGCTGAAGTCAGACACTCAACTGACTGAGCCACCCAAGCACCCCTGAAAGGCTCCATTTTAAAAGAAAGGTGCCTTCACAAGTAAGCCATCTCAACTCTCTAGCATTCAAATCGGGACCCACAGTGGCCCCCCACAAAGAGCAGCAAGCCCGCAGCTGACTGCTGCCAGGTTCTACATGGTGAGGATTCAATCTTATTCTGGGGGGAGAGGAGAAGAAAGGAAAAGAACATTTGTTAGCCAAATCTTGCTTACTATGGCCTCCATGTTTATACTTCTGATTGTGTGCTTTCTTCTTCTCTTTGAACAATGCAATTGAGTCCTAGAATCCTAGGATTTTTATGTCCGTGTGAACTTGACTTTGCCAGTCCTCTGACTCACCATCCCTTTCCAAGCCAGAATTCCCCCTCAGCATCTCAGATGAAGTACTATGCTCTCTACTTTATGAAACAGGGCATTTCAGTTTTTCCTTCCCCTTTTAAACAGTTCTATTGTTTTTTAAGTGTACCCTTAGATTAAATAAAAATCTGTGCAATCTGGATGAGTATTGCCTCCTAGAAATGGATATTTCAAATCAAATCACTCTTCCAGTTGAAAAGCTATCAAATATATTACACTGGACATGTTTTATTTTTTTTTCTCATCCCTGCATCTTATTCTTTGGAGACTCCCCTCTCCTCTCTGTTCCTTAGCAATCCTGCTCTGTATAGGCAGTTTGGGGGCTCCCCTCTTCCTGTCCCATGTGCACAAGAACTAGGCAAACTAATAAGATTCTATCATCACCCTAAGTGCAATAATTAGTCTACTAGGGGAAGGAACTCACATTGGACTTCTCAGGTTATCTCGAGTAACACTGTTGAAACAATCTGGAAATCTGTTTCCCCCTGTGGAAGAGGGGGACAATGAGTCTGGAGTCAGTGATGGTCTTATTTTCTACTTTCTGGAATGTGCTGGATTTGTTGTTTCTGCTAGAGAAGCACAAAGGCAGCCTGGGGACTCAACATGGCTCAACTCCTTCCAAGGGATCATGGCCTCACTTCCAACCAGCAACAAAGGCTTATCACCATGAGCTCACCACCCCGTGCTCTTCTCTGCCTTCCTTCTGGATCACTAGCAGTTCAGGATTTCCCATGCATGTGCCCCCAATTTTTCTCTCACTCTCACTGCTGATCGCTGCCTGGCTCATGGACAGACACCACTGGACCAATGTGACAGTGTGTTTTACCTGCTTGACCATATTACTTCTGTCACCGTGTGCTTTGGCATTGTTTTTCCTAGATGCTGATCCATCTCAGGGCTGGCCTTTTCTCCTGTGCCCTGTTGACCATGGCAGTTTATGAAATGGGGGACCCTCAGATGCATTATCCCTTGAGGAGGGGGTATTGTGTCCTTAGGGTAGACTGAACACTCCCTTCTCTATATTTAGTGAATATGATTTCAATGGAAGAAGAAACTTATCAGCATTCATCCTAACCACAGACTGGGGGTGGAATGGGGAATACCTTGTCTAATAATTTAATTGGGCCTTCATAAAGAAGGATTTGGAAGCTTCTGCTGAGTCTTTGTTTGGCTATGGATTGGCCCTTTAGAAGTTTATATTCAGCTATGATTCCTTTGCTTAATTATAATACCTCGATAGTGTATTTGAGAATGCACCATGGAAAAAGAAAGACAACCATCTATAATCTGCAAAATAATGTGAAGTCTTGTAAATTATTAATTCCATTGTGAGCCAGGTGACCTCAGATAAAAATGGAGCCATTAAACTGTGCTCCTTAGACTGTGCTTACTCTGAGAAATGGATACTTGCCATTGGCAAGTGCACGTGTGTGTATGTGCATGTGCGTGTGTGCATGCGCGTGTGTGAAATTAGCAGCCGTTCCCTGATAGCCAGGGAATAAACTCACAAAGTCTCAGAACTACAACTCAGTACTGTTGTGATCTCAGAGAGCACCGACTGGGCGTGCCTGTAGCCACCTCAAAAGACTCCAGCTGACCAAGTTCATTCTCCCTCAGGTGTATTATTTCAGACAGAATGACTCAGACGTGGGGGATGTGTACTCATGGGGAGAGGGATGCCCATGGTTGGAGATGAGGTTTCCTAGGTAGTGGGTGAAGATTTTATAGGGCAGGCCCTCCCAGTACTGTTGAAAGTCAAGGAAAGGGACATATACTTGAATTATCAGTAGCTTCACACATGGCCATGGACCAATCAGAAGAGATGCTGCTGGGGCCACAATTGGCCATTATTTTAATGATATTTTCTTCACTTTTCTCCTGTGAATTACCAAACACTTTATTCTTCTTTTTATTCTCTTTTCAACATACACTCAGAAAGGCTTAAAACATAAATTAGAATTATTCGAACTTCAGGATCAATTACTAAATTATTGGAAGGAGGAGGATGTTGAATGCCTGAATTTTTCACCTTACTGAATTTTGATTTCTCTGCAATATTGTGGAATCAGGAATTAGATAATTCATGCAAAGCACCTATCACAGTGGTTAATATATATGGTAGCTACTGACATCATTACTACAGTTGGAGATTATTTATCTGGAAATTTACATATGAGAAGCATCCAGAGAAATAATTGATCCCAAATAACTTTAAACATGGTCTTCTCCTGAAAAGGACCATTTTCTGTAGCTTCTGATGCTTTTGACTGTGTGACCTGCCCACGACTGCCAGAGGCAGGTGAGGGCCCAATCTACCAATCTGTGCAAAAGGGACAGGACCGACTTGGTTATAACAAACGTACACAGACTGACTCTGTCTGAGGCTATTGAATCTACTAAGCATCTTACTCATTTCATGGGGCAAGGTTCAGGTCCTAAGAGGAGGATTCAGCTTAGCTGTTCAGGGTCTAAGAAATGTGAAAAGGACAATCGTAGCATAAACAAACACATGGAGGACGCTGGTGGATCTTTTCAAGACTGCTGTGGGAGCCTCGCCTCCTTTTTACACTCTACAGAGGCTGAGAGACAAGCCTTGCTGATGACTGGCTCTCCCATCCTCTGCCCACGGACCAGCAAGGATTTCCCCGTGATCAAAAACTTTCAGATGGAGGTATGCTTTCAAATTTTCATTTTTATGTTCAAATTGATAAGTAGGAGGCAGTCATTGTATTCGTCATTAAATATTTAGGGCTTTATGAATTTCCCCTTTTAGGAAGGCACCTAATAAGGAGATGTTGGGGAGAGCCCAGAAGGCAGTGGGCAAGTCCAAAGGGGCCTGACTGGGTTTTGCGGATCACATGTTTGTGTCCCCCCGCAACATTCACGGGGAAGCCCTACCATCTAAGGAGATGGGGCTAGGGGGTGGGGGCAGTGGGAGGTCATTAGGGTTAGTGAGGTCCCAAAGGTGGAGCCCCCATGCTGGGATTCGTATCCTTAGAAGAAGAAGAAGAAGAAGAAGAAGAAGAAGAAGAGAACAGAGCCCTCTTTTTGGCCATGGGAGGTCACAGCGAGACGGTGGCTGTAAGTCAAGCAGCAGGCTCTCACCAGATACTGGATCTGCTGGCTTCTTGAGCTTGGACCTCTAGCCTCCAGACTGTAGGATATGAATGTCTGTCCTTTAGGGTCCCCAGTCTGTGACATTTTGTTACAGCAGCCTGCACTAAGGCATTTGAGGTATAGGGAGCTGGAGAAGGAAATGTGTTCAGCATGACTGAAAAGCAGCAGAGCCCTGCATTACTAAGAGGCACATACAGGGGACAGCAGTGGGAAATAGGGGGATAAGATTGCAGAGATGGCACAAGACGGGGATCATAGTGACAACTCTGATTTTAGCTCTACAGTGGGATGAACAGCTGTTGGAGGTCTGAGTCAAGGAGCAGGACACGACTTAGGTTTTAAAAAAAAACATGTTTGTGGCTATTTTGAGAACGGCCTATGGGGGAACAGAAGTGGACAGGAAGAACCAGGTGTGAGGCAGTTGTGATAAACTAAGACAGTGCAGCTAGAGAGAAGTGATGATAAGAGATGGGAGAAGCAGCTGAATTCTGGGCATATTTTGAAACAGAGTAGATGGAATTTGCTAATGATGTGGAGAGACCTCAAGGTCCAAGGTACTGCTGTCACCCACCAAGATGGAGAAGGTTGTAGAAGAAACAGGGTTTTGAATATGTGAAATCTGAGGTTCTTTTGAGATGATTTCCAGAAGAAGATACTGTGTGGGAGGTTGGAGATGCATGGCAGGAGGGAGGGGTCCAGGATAAAGACATCCATTAAACACATCTACCGTGATCAATAGAGAGATGGGGTCTGAAGCCACAGGACTGAAGATGTCACTTGGGAGAAAGTGTGAATAGGAAGGAACAGCTGACCACTGACCACACTCTGGGGCCTGGGCACATGCAGGGAGCTGAGGATGAATTAGTGAAATGATGGAGAAAGAGCTTTCAACAAGGTACAAAGAGACTCAAGAAAGGATATGGTTTCCGAAGAGAAGGTGTCCCAAGGAAGAGGTGATCAGCCAGGCTACAGGCTACAGGTGTAAAAAACGAGGGCTGAGACCCAGGAAGGTGAAGGTGACCTTGTTGAAGGGGCATGTTGTGTAGTGAATTCCAGAGAAAATGGGAGGTGAGGTGGTGGAGGTGACAGTAGGGAGACCTCCTTGAGAAGTTGTTTTTTTTTAATGTTTTATTTATTTTTGAGAGAGACAGAGTCCGAGTAGGGGAGGAGCAGAAAGAGAGAGAGGGAGACACAGAATCTGAAGCAGGCTCCAGGCTCTGAGCTGTCAGCACAGAGCCTGATGTGGGGCTTGAACTCACCAACGGTGAGATCATGACCTGAGCTGAAGGCGGACACTCAACCGACTGAGCCACCCAGAGACCCCGAGAAGTTTGTTTTTAAATAGGACCTGAGAAATGGAGCAGAGGTTAAAGGGAGATGTGAGGTTAACAAAGGTTTCTTCCTCCCACCTTCCCTTCCTCCCTCCCTTCTTTCCTTCCCTAGCTCCCTCTTTCCTTCCTTTTTTCCCCTTCCTTCCTTCCTTCCTTCCTTCCTTCCTTCCTTCCTTCCTTCCTTCCTTCCTCGTATCCCTCCCTATCCTTGTCTCTCTGTCTTTCTTCCAGGATGAGATGAAACAAACTACTTGTTTGTTTCCTGATGGGAGTGATGCAGAAGAGAAGAAATCCTACAATGCAGAAGAGAGTGGGGACAGAATTGCTGGAGTCCTGTCCTCGAGACAGTGGAAGGAGATGGAGTTCAGTGTCTGGGTGGGGGATTTGGTCTTGGCTAGGAGAACGACAGCTCATGCACACTAACAGGAGGGAAGGCCCAGTGTGGGCAGACACAGGTAGGTAAGTGGATGTAGACACCCTCTTTTGATTGATTTTTTTCCAGTAAGCCTACTACTGGGTATTTACCCAAAGAAAATGAAAACACTAAATCAAAAAGATACATCCACCCCTATGTTTATTGCAGCATTATTTACAATAGCCAAGAAGATATGGAAGCAACTCAAGTGTCCATGGATAGATGAATGGATAAAGAAGAATAAAGAAGATGTGGGATATATATATATGTGTGTGTGTGTGTGTGTATACATATATATGTGTATATATACATGTATATGTGTGTATAGATATGTATATATGTATATACATGAATATACATATGTATATATGTATATATATGAATATTATGAAGCCATAAGAAAGAATTAGATCTTGTCATTTGTAACAACATGGATAAACCCAGAGGGTGTTACACTAAGTGAAATAAGTCAGACAGGGAAAGGCATATACCATTTCACTTATATATGGATTCTCAAAACAAGTGAACAAAAAACAAACAGACCCTTAAACACAGGGAACAAACTGGTAGTTGCCAAAGGGTAGGAGGTGGGGGATGGGCAGAATAGATAAAGGGGGATTAAGAGGTACAAACTTCCAGTTATAAAATACATAAGTCACAGGGATGAAAGGTATAGCACAAGGAATATAGTCAATATTTTAATAACGTTCTATGGTGACAGATGGTAGCTACACTTGCTGTGATGAGCACTGAGTACCGTACAGAATTGTCAAGTCAGTATGTTGTACATCTGAAGCTAATATAACATTGTATGTCAATTATATTTCTTTTTTTTTAAATTTTTTTAACGTTTTTATTTATTTTTGTGACAGAGAGAGACAGAGCATGAATGGGGGAGGGTCAGAGAGAGGGAGACACAGAATCTGAAACAGGCTCCGGGCTCTGAGCTGTCAGCACAGGGGCCCGATGCGGGGCTCGAACTCACGGACCACGAGATCGTGACCTGAGCCGAAGTCGGCGCTCAACCGACTGAGCCACCCAGGCGCCCCTGTATGTCAATTATATTTCAATAAAAAAGAAAAGAAAATGAGGGGCGCCTGAGTGGCTCAGTAGGTTAAGCGTCTGACTCTTGGTTTCGGCTCAGGTCATGATCTCACAGTTTCCTGAGTTCGAGCCCCAAGTCAGGGCCTCTGTGCTGACCCTGTGGAGCCTGCTTGGGATTCTGTTTCCCTCTCTCTCTGCCCCTCCCCTGCTGTCTCTCTCTCTCTCTTTCAAAATAAATAAATAAACTTAAAAAAAAGGAAAAGAAAATGATGTTATCTGATGGCATTGAGGTTAGGGGCAGAAGGGTCGAAAGCTTGAGCCGAGAGGAAAAGGAGTAGCGTATCCTTGTAGGACAGAGGGTGCTGACTTGAGTGGGAGAATGTGAGATTGCCACACAGCTCCGAAGACTCTTCTGAGGTTTGCGATCATCAATCTAAGTGAGCCCTGCTAGTTCAGGTCAGTTTTTCTACACTATGTTCAGGTGTATGGTGCAGATGGGAGACTGGCAGAGTTGGACCTAGTTAGATTTGGGATTTCTCCAGGCTAATGATTTTGGGAGGATGGGCAGACACATTGGGTGTGTGTGGACTCTGAGATCCAAGCTGGGAGAGAAGGGAAGCAGGAGGAAGGTGAAGAGGAGAGGGACTGAGGGCAGATCTAGCATCAGTGGTTGTAGATCCCACGGGGATCAGAGCATCACTGGCATGCAAGTGCATGGCTGGGAAATAGGAGGCAAGTATCAGGGAATGGACCGCTGGAAATTGAGGTGATGCCAGGTTCATAGGGCTGATCATGACAAAGCCCGTGATGGGATCGATTTGGGGTGGGCAACAGGATCCTGGAGCTGAGGAGGAGGTGACTGAGTGGCCAGAGTACTGGAGGGATTGTCCGGCAGACATGGAGACGTCAGAAATGTAGCAGAAGTGCTGGGGACTGACCAGGAGCCAAGGGCTAAAATCTTTAAGGAACGAGGCAGGGCAACCTCAGTGGGTACCCTCTAACCATAGGGGTCACATGCTGGAGTCTATAGCATGAGCTGCAAAGTTTCATCTTGGCGGGCTGGGAGCATGTGGTAGGCACAGGATGCGACAGCAAGGAGCAAATCAGACTGTTGCTTCCCAGTGAGCCCAGAGGTAGGACGGGTGGAGAAGGAAAGCCCGTGAGCAGACAGAGGGCAGGTGACTTCTCAGAGCAGAACTCCGCAGAGGAGCACCAGATTCAGCTGAGTTCAGGCAAGAAGGTGAAGGCACTGTTCACGGCAGATATTTCTGGTCTGCACGAAATGATGGATACACAGTTTATTGATATTTTCAAGTGGATTCGTATGAAGTACCTAAATAAACATTTAAGACTCGTCTATTTTTTTACTGAAAAAATTTAATGTTTATTTATCTTTGACAGAGAAAGAGAGAGAAAGAGAGAGAGAGAGAGAGAGAGAGAGAGAGAGAGCGCGCAAGCGCATTAGTGGGGGAGGGGCAGACAGAGGGAGACACAGAATCCGAAGCAGGCTCCAGGCTCTGAGCTGTCAGCACAGAGCCCGATGCAGGGCTTGAACTCATGGACAGCTAGATCATGACCTGAGCCGAAGTCGGACACTCAACTGACTGAGCCCCCCAGGCACCCCAAGACTCGTCTATTTCTTACTTTACATCCATATCTTTATATTCTACACTTCACTAAAATATTTTTACCATCATTGTGCTCTTTGGGAATGAAGGCGTTTAAGCTCGGGAACTGTTGTAATCTGGTAAATTGCAATACGTTATAACTGTTACATTCTTCTGCAGACCATTCAGTTTTGCTCAAATAACAAAGCCAAATGCCATTGCTTCTTGTTTCTATTTAGTATTATTGCGCCCCTCAGGTGTAAAATACAGACAGTATTGCTGCCCCCTGCTGCTTGTGTAGGAAAACTGCACCCAGTAAAAAGTACTTTGTGGTGCTTCTCCTTGGCACGGGGCTTTCAGGCTGTCTTTCTAACTTGCTACAACTTGGTGAAATGACTAGAAGACTAACAGGAATAGTGTGTTACTGTAGCTGATAAAAGTAAGTAATTATTTATTAACTTACAACTCTAAGAAAATGAATATTTCTCTCCCAAACCCACTGCCTCAATCTACAACCCTAGGGATGGGCATGAAAATAAACACACAACTATTTTCAATTTTATGGTGTTCGAACTTGACATCGATCATGTAGATATTTAAGAAATTTCTATCTACAGGACTTTAAAATGAGTATGCAAATAACCCTTCAGCTTTATCAACAAACAACATCGGTTTGCAAAGTGTATCCCTAGAACAACAGCTTCACAGGGAGCTTTTTACAAATGCAAATTCTCAAACCCTGACCCACTGGGTCACTGGGGCATACCAATGTGAGTTTCAGCCAGGCCTCCAGGCGATTCTGACTGCCAGTGTGTGAGCAGCTGGTGGGAGCCTAGAGGCTGCAAGTGTGGGGCACAGCAAAACTGAATGGTCTGCAAAAGAATATAACAAGTTCTAATATATTGCAATTTACTAAATCACAACTTAAACGTATTAATTTCAAAAGAGAACAATGATGGTAAAAATATTTTAGTAAAGTATAGAATATAAAAATATGGATGTAAAGACATCACCTGAGAGTCTGGCAGTCTGGCTGACTCTGGGGCTGTCCTCAGACCTCCGGAAGCAGAATCTGCATTTTAGGAGGAAGCTCAGCTCTTGTTTGAGAATCAGTTTTCTAAGAGGACATAGGTGGCAAATATTGTCTACCAAACAGCCACCCCTGTCCTTCTTATCTGCAAATAAGTTCCCAATTTCATAATTGGCATGGAAAATGGGGGTGTCTGGCACTTTTATTTATTTTATTTTTTTAATGTTTATTTTTGAGAGAGACAGAGACAGAATGTGAGTGGGTTAGGGGCAGAGAGAGAGGGGGAGACACAGAATCCAAAGCAGGCTCCAGGCTCTGAGTCATCAGCACAGAGCCCGATGCGGGGCTTAAACTCATGAGCTGAGAGATCATGACCTGAGCTGAAGTCGGACGCTCAACCGACTGAGCCACCCAGGCGCCCCTGTCTTGCACTTTTAAAGAGAATAACAGATTATTTTCATAGCAAAATTTCTCTACAAATTGCAGTTGCTAACAAAAGCTTCTCCATGGGAAAATGAATGATATCCATGTGGGCAAGCATAGTGTAGAGCTCCTTTCCAGCATCCTTGGACTGAGGGTACGAGCCTGCTTGGTCCCTAACGGGAACTGGGATAGGACCTTGCAATCTCTGCAAGTCAGAGATGGGGCCTCTCCTCACCCTTTTTCTCCAGCTCTGCTGTTTCTGGAAGCCTGAGATTTAATCTAGGCTTGCTCTCCAGAGAGCTATTTAACTCTCGGCATTAATGAAGTTCACACGACCTGCCCACTTCACACAGATGTTATGAACTCCAAGTAAGATGATCTGTGCAAAGGTTGTAGACTGCTGGTGTGGTCTGAAAGTTTGTGTCTCTCCCCCACCCCCCCCCCATTCATATGTTGAAATCCTAACCCCCAAAGGCGATGGCATTTGGAAGTGGGACTTTTGGGAGGTGCTTAAGTCAGGTGGGTGGAAACCTCAAGAATAAGATTAATGCCCTTATAAAGAGACCCCCACCCCCCAAAATAAAGAGACCCCAGACAGCTCCCTATCCCTTCCACCATATGAGGACACAAGGAGTCTATGACCCGGTGGGGGGCCCTCGCCTGACCACTTTGGTACTCTGACCTTGAACTTCCAGCCTCTGGAACTGAGCAACGAATGTCCTTGTGTATTCACCACCCCGTCTGTTATTCTGTTATAGCAACCCAAAGGACTAAGACAGCTGCAAAGGACAAATTAAAGAAAAGGAATTCTAATAACTGCTACATACAGTTTTTGCATTGACTTTTTAAAAATGCAATCTTGAAAATTTTACACCAATTAACTTTCTAAAAGAGAAAGCAGCTATCAGTGAAATTTATCAGTTAGTGTCTTTGAAATGCTAATTCTTTACTTATTTGAACTCAGGTCTCCTTGGCTTCTTATTCTCTTACGTTTCTTCAAGGAAAGGAAAATGTATTTGGGTCTTCAATTATATATGAGCTGCACACATATTTCATTTCTTAGTAGTTATCCAGCCCCAGTAGAAACAAAGGGTAGAATCACAGTCCCTGGCAAGAAATATTACTTTAATTCAATGCAACAAGATGGAATGTGTCTCTTCTACGTGATGGGGGCCCTGGGGATAGAAAGACGGATCATAGGTGATAGCTTTCTCTCAAGAAGGCTAGTGGGGGAGTGGTCATAGACATTTAACAACCACAATATCTTAGATACAAAAAAATAAACCTGTTAGAGGGATTGTCTTAATTATCTTAATCCTCAGTGGCTCCTACTTCAGTCTCTCCTTGTAGAGAGAAGTCCAGGAAGATGGTAGGTTTTGAATCTCTCGGATGGGCCATACAAGCAAACAAGGTTCTAGTACAGGACAGCCAAAGTTCCACAGGCTATGTCTCCAAGAGAACTAGGGACAAGGGATCCCCCCACACTCCCAAAATGGCATTAGGATCAAAGCATCCGCAGCCTAGGACCAATGCAGCCCCAGGGCTCCTCCAGAGGAAACAGAGAGAAGGCTGGGACCAGGGCCCTGACACAGGACCGCTTCCCCAGGGGAGGTTGGGGACCGACCAGAGGCCAGGCAAAACTCCGGAGGGGTGGTGGCGGCAGTATTTCGGTGGTCTGTGTGAGGAGTCTCTGACATGGTGCTGAAGAAATGAGGCCTGTAAGTTCTCTACAACCAACAAACTAAACTTTCTTCCAAAACAGAGATCCTCATGAAGAAGGGAGAAACTCTGAGCAGAATCCAGCTAGAGGGGGCGCAAGGGAAAGAAGAATAAAGGGAAAAGGAGGTCCAGGTAGAACTGGGGGAGGGGAACAGAGAAGCAGATCTGCGAAGGGACAGGCCAGTTTTCATCCCTTTGAAAAACAACAGAAGCTAGAAAAGTTAGGTTGGCTCCTTCCTCCTGCGGAAATGCACGGGGAAACTCTTTTGCCAAAACAAAAGTAAAATCAAAATAAGAAGAAAAGAAAAGAAAATAAAGCAACAAAAAAGAATCATGACTGAACTCCTCCAAAATCATTATAAGAAAATCAAGAGTAAGAGCCAAACAATATCCCTTCAGACAAAGAAAGCATGGCGGGGCCCCACAAAACCTCCTCTTTTGGAGCTGCACCCGCAAATGTTTAGGGACGGGCCATGATGACGTCTGGGGCTCGCTGCAGAAGACTCTGGGGTAGAGCAAGTGGACTGGGGTGTGAAGGCCACAGATCGGCCACTTAGCGATGACTGATGAGGCCAGGTGGTGGGGTGTCACGTTAACAACACTGTTCCTTGTGAAGTTTGACGATTCCCTCTTCTGTTTGTGGAAACCTGTGCTGATGGGCTCCATCTTTAGCTCTCTTTCCCCCATTCGACAGAAACTGAGCAGTTTGATGCACATTTATGACCTCACATCCTGCTCACGTGCACATGGCTATCAGATCTTCACTTCCTGCCTTGACATTGCTCCTGAATTCCAGGGTGTCTTTTCCTCACAAGCCCCACAGGCACCTGAAGTTCGAGGTGTTAATTGGCCAAATTAATACCTTCTGTTTATCTTTTCCTCAAAACAGTCCCCTCTCCTCTCTCCTCAGAGAGCACCTCAACGTTATTTGCACAGAGCACCTCAACATTAACTCCTGCTCAAGCCCAGAGCCTGAGTTATCCGGGATTTGATTCTTTCCAAATCAACCAACATATTCGTTTTTCGGTCCTCCCCGTTCTGCTTCATCAGGACTTCCCATACCTCCCTCCTTCTCCCCACCTCTCCTTTGAACTCCTCAATGGTTTTTATATCCAGCAACTGGCCTCCAGTTGTACCCCTGGGTGCTCAGCTCCTAGAGGATACCTTCAGGAGTCTTTCCCTGACATTGGGAACTGATCTTCCTCGTCGCCTGCCCACCTGCTTGGCCTCATCTCGCCCACTCCTGTGCCTCTTCATGCCTCAGCAGGATGGAAATGTTTGAACTTCTCAGTGTCATTGCTTTCATTCCTGGGTGCCGTTACACAGGCCACCCCCCCACCTCCCACCTCCCACCCTGCTTTCTGGAGCATCTTTCCTCTTTGACAGCAAAAGCCGTGATGTCATCTTTGTTTCCTTAGCACCCAGCACCTGTGATGCTTGCTAAATATTTTTGAATTTTTCTGAAAACATCACTAAGCTTATATCCATATTCCTAAAACATCACTTTCTATTTAGATATGTCTTTGTCATTTTGCATCACCAATTAGTTAGCAACTACTTTGAAAGTAAGATTCTTAAATTTTAGACTCAAATTGGGAAGCATTATTCAGATAAAAACCCACAGCACATGGAGCCCCATCACTTTCTTAAGATGTCTGCGTCGTTTGGAAATGAGGACAAGGCAGAAGTTATATGTCAGACGCATTGTTGGAAGCTCTCTAATTTTCTTATGAAAGTATCTATCAGTTGAGAAGCTGAAATTGTGTAGCACTGTTTTTATGGGCGATGCATGAGAAACCGGTATAATTGGCTGAAGATTTATGGCAAATATTATGAATGACATTACAATAAATATAGCAAAATGGGTATGCTTTGAGGCAGCAGCTGTTGTGAAACAAAAAAAATGAGATTGATATTTCTCATCTCAAGCTGATTATGTTGGAAACTCTGTTTAGCGATCATCTATTATCAGACCCTCAGAAGGCAAACAGTCAGAGCAATGTGTCTTCCTCTTTCAAAGGCGGTTGAAACTGACTCAGATTGACCAGGAGACAAAAATTCATCAGATCACACACACTGTTTGCAAATGTAGACATTTAAATAGGGTTTGGCTTGACAGGGAAACAAGGGAAGGGGCACACTGAGTAAGGAATGTGACAGTATCTGCAGAAACCACAAACGAAGTTGCCAATATATATTTTTATTGTGCACATAAACATAACGTCCAGGAATTCTAGCTAGCTTGAACTTGTGGAAACTCCCGGATGGCATGCAAAATCAGAAAGGAGCAAAAGAGCTCCACTCACACTGTCCCTTGGCGGCATGTCCTGTAGGTGATTTTTTGCCCACGTGCAGAGGTAACAGCCTTTGCTGGATGGGCATGGCTGGCAGACCTCAGAGCTGGCAGGCAGAAAAGACTTTCCTGCTTTTTATCTTGTGGCTTGGTAAACTTGGTGACCCGGGGCAAACTGTTGCTGGAGATACCTTCTGACGAAAGAGCAGAGTGGGAATTACGTCAATAAATCCCACCAGCTAGCCCTGAAATGGAACAGCTCTGTTCTAAAGGAGAGAGCAGGGATCAGATCTAAAAGCAGCCAAATCAGTAAAGAGATGTCACCGCAGTGAACTGGCCAGTTTAGGGTGGCAACGGCCACCTGCATAATCATCTTGTATGTCCGTAACCGGTAGGATTCTAGCATGAGGCTGATTTCTTATTTAGGTTCATGGTGGAGGCTATGGTGCATAGCCCTTGGGAATGGCCTTTTATGTACATTCTGGAGGCTTCATAGCTGTAAGCACCTGCGGTCCCCCTCCAAGGGCTTTCCCTGGCATGCTCTGCTTGCTCAGAATATGCCGGAAGTGCTGAGGAGTTGACTCCAGGAACAGCCACCAGCTAATCGGAACCGGAGAATAAAATGCCTGTTTCCTTGCCCCGGGGGAGGGGGGGGCAGCTCTGAGGTGTGCTCTACCTCTTTTCCCATATAGATTCATAAATCAGAAAAAAATTCTTTGTCCAGCCATGTGTCTATTTTCCCCTACAAGTATGGTTTCTACAATATCAATTACTTTCATACAGGTTATATTTAAATCTAAATAGTACTCTTAATCTGAGTGTCCAATTCCCCCCCCCCCCCAAATAACTGCAGTTTTGCTAGGAGCCCTTTAACTCAAATCTGTGGGATATGGTCTTTTCAGCTGGTGCTGTGTCCTTTTGCCCCATATCATCTTAAGGGATGGCCCGCATGGTCCCAACACCCGGCTCCATGCCCCTGCTTCTCTTGTGGATTGCAGCCTCCTGAGTAACCCGCACTTGGACTCCAGGAAGAAAGCTGGGTGAGGATCCTCCGCCCTCCTGTGGGATCTCATTGCACAGGTGATGGGAGGGAAGGAAGAAACCACACAGAATAGATGGTTCCCCCGAGTCCTGGGTTTGTGGCTGAACTTGTATGTCTTGCATCCTGTCAAAACTTCTCTGCAGGGAGGAAATGTTTTGGATATTCATCTGATTTCCATGGGGAGCAGCTTAGCTGTAGTTTTTATTACCAAGGCTCTTCAGATCTCTGTGCTGATTTATGGACAAAGAACCGCTGGGGTAATTTCTTATCGGTTTTACATCTTTATTGAAGCCTAAACCCAAATCCTCCAACATGTTAAACATGTCCTTTTCCTTTGTAGATGCTTCATTTCACAATCTTCAGGAAAAGCTGCTTAGAAGCAGTCCGTTTCCATCTGTTACTTTCTTTCACGCGTGTGGTGTCGAGTCCTAGCAGCATTTCTCCAATTACCTTCTGCAGAGAAGCTCAGTCTGGTCCCAGGGCACGGCTGCCATCCCGTCCGCAGCCAGCATTGAAGCGCACCTTCTGTTTCTGATTCCCTAAGGAGATGAGAAACTCAAGTGTATATCTGCTGGCAAGCGGGGAATCACGGCATTTAGTTTTTAGCTACTCCTGTCTATCAACCCCCCACCCGTCCCCCACTTTGCATTTGTGCAATTTTATTCAATGCTCCTTCCCCATACTTTGGAGCTTCTGTGTAAGAGAGTTTGGGGGGGGGGTTGGAGAGAGAGAGAGAGAGAGAAAGAGAGAGAGAGAGAGAGAAAGAGAGAGAGAGAGAGAGGAGAGAGAAAGGATTTCTTTAACTATTTCATTTCTTGCCGTAGATTTTATGATTCACAATAAAAACCAGTTTCTTCCAGATGACCCTGTGCTTTTTTAAATCTCCCGTCTAAATTGCTTCTGTGAGGATTCATTTATCTCTTTCTATTCCCACCACCTGACTTTTGGCCTTTCTATCCTTTATCTCTTACCATTGCTTTCTTTCCCATTTAGTATGTGTCTTTTTCTTTTTTAAAATTTATTTTAGAGAGAGAGCGAGAGTGGAGGAGGGGGCAGAGGGAGAGATAGAATCTTAAGCAGGCTCTGCTCAGTGGGGAGCCTGTCACAGGGCTTGATCCCACAAACCGTGGGATCATGATCTGAGCTGAAATCAAGAGTCAGAAGCTCAACCGACTGAGCCATCCAGGTGTCCCTAGTATGTGTCTTTTAAATGCTGTCCAGCGAGGGGCTCAGGAAAGCTAGAGGGCTGGGCACAGTAGGCTCAGGGAGGGTCAGCCTCCATCGTGGAGTTTGGGCAGGTTCCCTGCCTCCCCTGTAGGGTCCTGGTGACCCTCAATGCCTGCATGGGAGCATAGAGGAAGGAGACCACCTTCAGGCTCATGCTTCTGTCCAGGGTGTGTCCCATGGTGCCCCTCTCTAGATACCGCCCTAGGCTGATGTTTTCACACATGCCTGGTGTTAATCTCTGTTAGGCCCTCTCATATCAGGCAGTGCTGATATGCGGTTAAGCGTTGGTAGCACGCCGTAAATAATGGGCGTATTTCTGGCCCATTTGGTCAGTACCAGCCCCATAACCATATAGACCACAGCTCTCCCTCCTACCTTAAAAATAGGCATTGTTACCTTGGTTTATACACATTGGGTAAATGGACCAGATGTAGGTCAGATCTTCCCTCTGGTCATTTCTTCAAATGACGTGAATTCTCTAACCCATCACTGGATCTGAACAAATTACTGCACAGGAGACCCTTCCAGTTGCCCTACCGGCTTCAGTTTTAATCTGAATGGAGTTATCTTGGGCTTTTGTCCCTGCCAGTGAAAATGGGTGAGACACTGTCCTCTAGAGGCGAGTTAGGGTAAAGCGATTGAACGCAGTGGGGTGGATTTTTTATTTCTTTTATTTCAGAAGGGCTTTTCCTTCTCATTATTGGTCTTATAATCTTGTACTGGGTTTTAATTGGAAAAAAATTAAATAGAAGAGAATACCTCTGTTCTCACCTCTCTGGTTGGATATTTTTTACTCACATACTTATTATTATCCACACGTGTCCCCTGTGTGCCATTTACTATGCCAGAAGTTCTTCCAAATGCAAATAGACTATAAATATTCTTACATCAAATAAACTGTGACCTAAGGACACTAAAATTAATTATTAAAAAGGGATGAGTTCATCTGTGAGATAATTTTTTTTTTTTAAGTATAATTGCTATGTCGTTGGTTGTGTGCATTTAAAATACTTGTGTGTTTTGGAGAACTGAATTCCAAAAAGATTGTGCCTGCGTGCCTCTCACTGTGTATGGCTGTCTATTCCCACTTATCCCTGAAGACACTATGTATCATCCAAGCTTTTTTATTTTGACTTGGGGAGATGAAAATTATCTCTTAGAATAGGTGGTGAATTTTAGACTTGGGGTTGAAATTGCTAAGAAGCTGAATTTAAAGTCAGTTATTGATTTGCTTATCCACTCAGGGTTATATCCTATCATGTCCTTTCCTCATTTTATTTCTAGAAGGTTGTTTGCTTTTTGCTATTGATTTAATAAAGTTTTTTTTTTTTAATGCGGTAAGGCAATTAGGCTTTCACTAGGTTTTTGTAAATACATTTTATCCAGTTACCACTCAACTACATTATGTGGTTACATTTATCAGTCTTTTCCTGTATGGCTTTTGGCCTTGGTAGTCTCGTCAATCTTGATGAAGGGGTAAGGAGAGAACCTGGCACCGAGTTAATGATGTGGCAGAGGGAGGAATTTCCTTCTTTCCCCTCAAGGTTCTCCTGGATGGTGTAGGGATTAAATTGACATGAAATAGATTAATGGGAGGAAAAAACCAGTTTTATTACAATGTGCATGGAGGCCAATAATGAAATTGAGACCTGAAGGAATGATCAAGGCAGGCAGTTTTTATCCATTTTAGACAGAGACAATAAACTTATAAAGAACTGACGGGATGAGGAAAAGAGGCATTTGGGAGCTTTAATTAGTAGGGCATTTTAAGCAGAATTTGGGCTGAGGTAGTAGATTAGAAAAAAATAGCAAGGTTTGTTTCTATAGCTTTCTGTCCTTTAAAGTCCCTATCTCTGGAGGTAAGGATGTCTTTTTACTTTGTAGTACAGGGAGAGTATTTTCCACATGGGAGATTTGTTTCCTGCTTTCACGAGAGCAGAAATTCTGAGAAAGGTCTTACATTGGTTGTTCCCCAAGTAGCTTTAATGCAACATAATCAATACGCCATTATGGTACTTCTGGGGGTGGCCTGCCCTGGATCCCAAAATGATAAAAAATAATTTGCTGAATGAAGCTTTTTTGTGTAGTCCTGGATTTGTCATCATCCAGAGAATCACAGGACGCTTTCAGTGCCAGAAAGTAGAAGCAGCTACTTAACCTAGAAGACACGTGGTCCTCTCCCACAGCGAGGACTGGAGTGGTCAGGCTGGCTTTGGCGGGGACCTCGGGGCTCCTGCCACTTTCCCTGTGACTCTGGGTGGCCTTGCCTTCCACCTCTGATGGCTTCAGCTCAGGCTCCCTCCATTCCTGGTCCCCAGACAGTGGCCTTGGTTGTACGGGTCACATCCAAACATGGCACAATCCAGAGGGAAGAAGAGACCATGTCCTTCACTCTTCACTATCTTCATTGTGTTCTGAGCCTGGGCCCTGGCCAAACACCAGCCAGAAGAGCCCTTGATGGCATAGGATGCCCTTCAAAACAGGAACAATACCTGAAATCTATTAGAGAGTAGTTTTAACACTAGCCAGTGGACAAATTTTAAATGAGAAGGGTCAGTGAATAAGGGGACTCCAGGTCCTAACTGGCAGAAGACACTGGACGTGTTTGGCAAAGATTGGCCAGGAGAGACTAAAGGGCTTGGAAGGGAGCAGGAAGGAATGGGATGGCCAAAAGGTGTGGGCAGGGACGCGGACTCACAAAGGGTGCATTTTGTTCCTGGCTCAATTCAACACTGTTAAACACCACTCTTCTTGCCATAGTTACAATGAAGTAATTCTGTATCTCTGAGAACATTTGAAAGAGGACTTGGGAGAATCACTTGGCAAACTTGAAGGAGAGAATTCAGAATAATGGCGTATATGTGTGTGTATATATACATATATGTGTGTCTATATATGTACATGTATACATACATATGTATATATATGTATATAGGGTGTAGGTATATATAGGTATATATAGGTTGGGGTGTGGGTAGGTACTGAGTAAGAATATGTGTGTGTATGTGTGTGTGTGTGTTTCTAAATTTTTTTTTTAACATTTATTCATTTTTGAGAGACAGAGAGAGACAGAGCATGAGCGGGGAAGAGGCCGAGAGAAGGAGGCACAGAATCTGAAACAGGCTCCAGGCTCTGAACTGTCAGCACAGAGCCCGACGTGGGGCTGGAACTCACAAACTGTGAGATCCTGACGTGAGTCGAAGTCGGACGCTCAACCGACTGAGCCACCCAGGCACCCTGTGTGTGTTTCTATATACTGTAACACTAATTTTGAATATGTAATGGAAAATTTCATTCACAATAAGAACACAAGTAAAAAACAAAAGATGAACTAACAAGCCATGAAGGTCCAAGTGAGAGAAAAGATTTGAATAAACAGAAAGATATTCAGTGCCTTTGCAGGGAAAAGCATATTATTACAACTATGCCAACTATTTTGATGATGACTTTATACTTACATCATTTGGAGGCAGATGTGGGTAGGGAGTGAATGTGGGTGTGGGTAGGTAGGAAGCACGGAGTTAATGAGCTGTATAGGGCAGGGTGTAGCTAGTGAGTGGGTAGTTGGGTTCCGGTAAGTACAGAGTAAGGGGAAGGAGCAAGGATAGGTATTGAGTGGAAGTGCAGTGGGGGGTGGTTTAGGGTTATGGTTTGAAAATATTCTACTTTGTTCAGAATGCTTTAAAACTGTTATACGGGATTAGCATTTTTATTTTCATTGCTTAGATTTAGATGGTATGCGCTTGCTGTTTTTTCAGGTGACCTTCAATAAACAGCTCAGGACTTTGTGTCCCATTTTTCTTATGACCACACGAATCTAGCCCGACCAGGTGTACCGGGTTTGGCAAAAACAAGAGCTGATCACCTCTTCTTAAGGAGCAAATTTGCAGCCTTAGACTGGCCTGTTGGGCGCTGGGGTCCTGCTTTTCTTGTGCTCCGCTGCCCCCTGCTGCCCGGTCAGGGTATGTGCAGCGAGTGTGAGTTGCAGTTTTAAAAACCTTTCTTTGGGTCTTACTTCTTTCTTGTCCACGGAGACAAAGTTGACATTTTCTTTGTTCTGCTCATTTCAGTAAAATGGGCAGAGAGAATTCACTGTGCTTCAATTCCAGTTGAAGACAAACCAACATTTCTATCAAGAGCGAGGGTTCCCTTGAAAGGTGTATGGATGAGCCTCATGTGATTGTTAGCGTGCTATATATATATATATATATATATACATATATATATATTTTTTTTTTCTTTATATAGTTCAATACAATACAATTTTCTAGAAAGCGTGCCTATAGCCTTTGTCAGATTCTGCACAGGTTTCAGATACCCAGAAGCTAACTATACATTGTTCTGGAACAGTCATCTCTAAACTTTTTGGACGGTGGACCCAACAATATATTCTTATTTATTTACTTATAAATTATATGCAAGTACTAAATAAGGAAGTGAAGATGAACTAAAGAGTTTGGATATCTTTCCAACAATGATGGGTTCCTAATATTGTCAGTTCATGTCTCAAGTCACACGGGAAGCCATTTGCCACCAATAGTGGAAGCAGGACCATACTGGCACTGCTTCTACCTCGTAACGAGGTTGATGAACAACTGCTATCAGGGGCAGAGTGTTGGTTTTGCCTTCCGCTGAGGTTCACCAGGGCGCTGCATTGTTAGTACCGTACTCAATCTATGGTGAATATGCAGGAATCTCTTAGAGCCATCTTTCCATTTTGTTAAGTGATTTTGCTTAAAACTAGTCAGCACCGATACAGTTGCTCTGGTCCGATACCTCTTCTATTGTGGCTGAATCATATTTTAAAAATATTGCTTGAAAATCTGATTTCTCTTTCTCCCTCCTGTTGGTCTTGAACATTCCCACCATTTACAAAGCAGCTAGGTTGCTCCGGGGCTCATTGCCACAGGGAAGAAATGATTTGATATTATTGCATGAATAGCTATGTTCAAAAAACCTAAGAGAATTAACTTGGTCGATTTATGATTAAGACTTAAGGCTCATAGGGCTCATTAAGCGGCTTGGGTACCAAATATGTATGTGTATGTATAGGTATGCATGTAAACAATATCTTTCTTCTATGTTAGCAAAACCCAGCTAGAAAATAGAATTCATTCAACAACCATTTTTTGAGCATGGATTTTCCTGCAGGCATTGGGAATATAGCTACGAACAAAGCAGGTGGAAATCCCTGCCTTCAGTGGCACTTATGTTCTAGCAAGGGGATGCAGATAATTAACTAAATGCATAAGTACGATATACCAAACATGAGGTAGTGATAGGGGCTCTGGGAGAAGTTGACATGGGGAAGGAGAAAGAGGATTGTGAATGTGGGGCCGTGACTTTAAGTAAGAGGTCATGAAGGTGTTATTTGGGTAAAAACCTGAAGGAGGTGAAGGAGTGAGCCATACAGGATTCAGGAGGGAGAGCATGCCAGGCAGAGGGAAGAACAAGTGCAAAGGCCCTGAGCCAGGCATGTTTCTGTTGAGTTCTGAAAGCAGCAGGAGGTCTGTGGGGCTGGCACAGAGCATGTGCGGGGAGGGATGTTGTAGGCAGTGAGGTCAGAGAGGCAGCTGGAAGCTGTGCCTGGCAGGGTCTTGGAGATGGTTGGGTGAAGACTTTGCCTTTCTTTTTCTTTTTCTTTTATTTTTTTTCAACGTTTTTTATTTATTTTTGGGACAGAGAGAGACAGAGCATGAACGGGGGAGGGGCAGAGAGAGAGGGAGACACAGAATCAGAAACAGGCTCCAGGCTCCGACCCATCAGCCCAGAGCCTGACGCGGGGCTCGAACTCACAGACCGCGAGATTGTGACCTGGCTGAAGTCGGACGCTTAACCGACTGCGCCACCCAGGCGCCCCAAGACTTTGCCTTTCATAATGAGAAAGATGGCAGTCATGGTGCCTTAGGAGAGGAGTGGCATCATCTGGCTAAACATACCCAGAGACCGAAGATGGGAAAGGCCGAAGAAGTTACTTAGGAGGATTTAGGGCATTTTTAATAGTAAAAAGAGCATTCTTAGATGCCATCCACTCTCAGAGTTCTAGGTCTTACACGCGACTGGGAGAAATGCCACCTCCCCAGCTCTGTGTCTTGCCTGTCCCATCTCTGCTTGCTCCCAGAACCTCTTATCGTCCAAGCTTTGCCAGTGGAAACAAATGGGAATCCACAAGGACAGACTGGAACCTGGGCTGTCTTTCATGGCATCTAACTTTGAAGATGCTGGTGACCAGCAGAAAAGCTGGTGCCCTTCATCTGGGAAGCGTACACATGCCTGGCCCAGGGATCAGGATAGTGTCTGGCAGTGGCTGGGGGAGCTGTAGACTGGCTGCCAATCCCAATCTGATGAGTCCAGCGGAGGTGACAGTGGGCATGAACTGCCGTGGTGCCTGGGGCTCCGCAGCAACCTGGCTGTGGTGGCTGCTGTTTTACTTTGGTTTCCTATTCTTTTTGTTTGTTTGTTTTTTTATTTTATATTTGACAGAGAGAGAAAGAGAGAGACAGAGAGTGAGCAGGAGAGGGGCAGAGACACAAAGACAGAATCTGAAGCAGGCTTCAGGCTCTGAGCTGTCAACACAGAGCCCAATGTGGGGCGTGAACCCATGAACCGTGAGATCATGACCTGGGCCGAAGTCGGACGCTTAACCAACTGAGCCACCCAGGCACCCCTGGTTTCCCATTCTTGCGCAGATTTCTCCGGCAGCCAACCCAATCTGGCACGTGGAAGGTAATTCTGGGAGATAGGTAAGCTAAAGAATACAAACCAGTCCTATCCAAGAATGGGGTGGTCAGTGACATGTCAGCTTGAAGCAGCTCACAGGAGCCAGCTGTCACATGTTCAGGAGTTTTGGAAGCCAGTTGTTAAGCATGGCCATTACTAACATTAAGTTATATAAACCTACAACTAAAATAAATGGGGTTAAAAACAAAGCTAGTTAGGGTTCCCCTCAATTCTTGCAGTTTCCAGCTGCTGCTTTTTGTCCCAGCCCATTGGGTTCTCCCCATACATGTGAAGCCTAGATATCAGCCAAAAGTTTGGCAGACAACTACATCCAAATGTGGGGACTCGTTCTCTTCTTTCTAGGATTTTCCTTATACTTTTCTAGCTGTGCTACCTGACCCTAACTCTTTTTTCTGACACCTCTTGCTAGAGCTATATTTTCTATATGTTTCTGACTATAATTTCTAACATCCAAAGCCGTGCCCAGACTGCGGTGTGCCTGCAGGCAAACAGCCACAAGCTCACAAATTTCACCTGGCTGAAATTGGTATTCAGTTTTCTGAAATCTAATATGGAAGTGTGGCTTGTAATGATTTTCCTCCCCATCTGCACCCCTCAGTCTCTAAAAGAGATACATTTGAATCCACCCTAAAGCATTTTTCATGTTAGAATTGATTTCAAGAACACAAGCCTTTTCTTAATAGTACAGGCTTCCAGAGAGAAGCATTCTTGAAGAAAAATGTTTTTAACATTCAAATAATCTTTACTATTTTTTTAAAAACAGATTTCACATAACATCTTCAATTGGCATGCTGGGCTCTCAACTAAACTTCTTTAAAAAAAAATTTTTTTTGTTTATTTTTGAGAGAAAGAGACAGGCAGAGACAGAACGCATGCAGGGGAGGGGCAGAGAGAGAGGGAGACACAGAATTCAAAGCAGGCTCCAGGCTCTGAGCTGTCAGCACAGAGCCCGACATGGGGCTTGAACTCACGAATCGTGAGATCATGACCTGAGCTGAAGTCGACGCTTAACTGACTGAGCCACCCAGGTGCCCCTCAATTAAACTCGTGAATCTTTAATGGCATAGAGGGTTGTCTGTTGCTCGTTCAGTTATTAATTCTTGATTTAAACATTGCTCTGCTCATTGAGAATCTAAAATGTGTTCCTTTTCCAATTTGGTTGTTTTTATTTCACCTTCAATACCATTTATCTTGACGCTACCTTAGCTGTGCTGATTATTCTTTAAAGTAAGTACCTGTCTGCAGAGCTGGGCTTTCAGAACTGCTTCTCAGGTTGTTCTTATTTACTCTGCTCCAGACTTCTGCTTGCCTGATGTCTTCTCACCATTTATTTTACATTTTATAGGAGTAAGGTTGTCTCTGAAAGCAGTTGATGGACCCACTGGGATTGCCTTTGGGAGCTTGTGAAATTGACCAGGAAGTCAGTACTTTCCTAGGTTATAATGGAGATATCACTCATTGCTTCCGTTTTTCTTCCATTCCTCCTAGCGGGGGAAGGCCCACAAACTGCCCTCAGGGAAGTCTATCCTCTTTAGTCCGTGCGTTATTTGTGAGGCAGGCTTGGTGGCCAGAGTGACAGCAGGAGGCTGGCCAAACCACACCCTCACTATTATCTCTTCAAGTATGAGTTTGGAGATGTCTACCAGGTAAGTATTGGAATCTCTCTCTCCATCCTCTGTGTTCCTGACTGCGGCTGCATATTATCTCTCTCTTTGTCTCTGCGTGACGCATTCTGGATGAATACCTTGGTACCCGCTTCCAGTTAACTGACTTTCCCCCCAGTGTTTTGTATAAAGTTTATCCCACCTATTGAATTTATTATATTGATTAGGTTTTTATTTTACAGATTTATAATTGTTTCTTTTTTATATTTATCTGTTTTGTTTTTCATGTCTTTGATAATTTCTTTTATTAATGGAGGCCACTTCTTTACCATTTTAAGCATCATTGAACATCATTGAACATTACTGAACCCAATGCTCAATACCATTAGTTTCACAGAGTGAATCCACAATCCAATTAAAAGAAGACTGACCTTCTCTCCTAGCATTAGATTTCTTCAAGCATTTTAGGGTTTTTGGAGGATGGCTCCTTCTGAGTTGGAGACTGTCATATTTTTGTGTTCTGTTCTTTATCTTTTCCCTCAGTTCTTCTTACATGACAATTTTCTAGTTTTTCTGTTGCCTCCATTCAATCCCTTGAACCCTCAGTCCAGAAGCAAATCTTCTAGATTCCTGGACTCCTGTCTCATGATGATACTTGGAATAGTATAGAAAAATTAGGGCAGCTTGGATTAATTTCCCTTCTTTGGGAATTTGCATCTTGCCAGTCCCAGTCAGTAGGTGGTCAGCTCGATTTTTCAGTCTCTGTTCATGTGCTCGCTCCTGACTGCCCTCTGCCCAAGACGACATTTTGTGCTTGTTCCCCTGCAAAAGTCAAGCCTTCTCCTGACCCTGGAAGCCAGGAGGCCCATACGTTCTACTTCTCTTGCTACTTTGCATTTCTTTTCTCATTTAGTCCATGAGTTGTTTCCTTAGTTTTCTGTGCAACTGTATTCTTTTGATTAACTCTTCCTATAATTTATCCTTATGGTTGTGAATTTGGGATAGAGTGTATGGTCTCGGCAAGGTACCTAATCTCTCTGGATAGTTTGAAAAGTTGGGATGATGCCAGTAGTATTTACTGTGTGGGGGGACATTAAAAATCAAGTCAGTTACTGCATATAAAATGCCTGGTGCACAGCCATTATGACCATTGTATAGATAATAGTGCAAATCACATGCTTGATAAATATTTGTATAGTAAAAGGGATTGATTTAATACAAATAAATGCATGCTGTTCACCTGGTTGCCTCTGCTAATAATTATATCATCCAGGTAAGCCAGTTTATGCTGCAGCCGTTAGCAACTTCTGAATCTTAGAGGTTTATAATAACCGGTGTCTATTTCCCGCTTGCAATACCTGTCCATCATAGGTCAGGTGGGCTTTGCTCTGCACTATTATCATCCACACTGTGTGTCCTAGGTTGTTGGAGGAACGCTGCTAGAACACTGTTAGACACCAGTGTGGAAGAAAAAGAGAACGCTGGCCCTTACTTCCCCCTGGAAGTAACAGATGTCAATCCTGCTCACATTTTGACCAAAACAAGTAATATGACCATTTGTTCATTGGGGCCAGCTACCATATGTCCTGAAAAGAGAGAACTAAATATCTGTGATCATCTTAATGATTTCTACAATGATGAACATGAATAGACATGTACTGAATGTTTACTTGGGACAAGATACTATACTAATTAGCATACAAAGAGTTAGAGGTGACTTTTAAGAATAAGGACTCTTATTCTTATTGGGGTGCCTGGATGGCCCAGTCTGTTAAGCATCTGACTCTTCATTTTGGCTCAGGTCATGATTTCCCAGTTTGTGAGTTTGAGCCCCCCATTGGGCTCCACGCTGGCAGTGCAGAGCCTGCTTGGGATTCTCTCTCTCCTCTCTCTGCCCCTCCCCCTTTCCCTCCTCTCCAAATGAATAAACTAAAAAAAAAAAAAAAAAAAAAAGAATAGGGACTCTTTATCTTTGCTCAAGGATAAAATGATTCTTCGTGACTGGTGACAAGTATAAATTCTTGGCTACTAAAAAAGAGGCATGATTGTGATCTTGGCCAAATCATACAATACATTTATTGTAAAGTTTGGGAAGTAAATGATCTATTAAAATAATTATGATTACATTTGTTAATGCCTGGAAATAATGACGGATCTTATACAATCACAGAGGCTGATACAAGGTACAAACTAAAGAGTCTTCTAAAAAACATTTACCTGGAAGTAAATGATTAGATGCATGCAGTAATTGTCATAAACATGCTGATTCCAAATTTTCCTGTGCACCACCTCCAACTGTTGCTACCAAGCAAAACCATTAATCTCTCAGTAGAAGAATGATTTATTTTTTTGTGAAGTGGGTTCTCCTGGTCTTAGCCCTTCTGCTCGGTTGTCTCAAGTGTGGCTTTGAGCTGAGGGAAGGGAACTGGTGGCCTAATTGGTTTAAATGCTTCTATTTTATGACCTGATTTCTTCTTCAATGATGTCTAGAAACAGCTCACACACATTTTAAAGCTGCAAGTACCTACGAAGCTTCCCCTTTTTTATGACTGATGGTATTTAAGTGTAGTAAATTAAACGTCGGGAAGGAAAATGAGAGTTAATAAGCTGGCAGTTTGCCCACTGGAGGTTTTTTCAGATCTAACATACTTAATTTGCTTACTGGTTTTTCGATTTTGTCTGGGCTTATGAGCAGTTCAGGTTTAAATTGAGGATGAAAAGGGAAGAATATGATGCTCTAACCTAAAATAAGAGCACTTGTCATTACACCATGACATATTTATTGCCCTGGACTTCAGTGTGCCTGTTGGGTTAAAATTAAATACATTGGGGAATGTAATTTCATATAGCACACGAGCCACTGCCTTCAAGGGAGTTATTGGTAGCCAGACAGAGGAGGGCACTGTGGGAATGAGACAAGGGGCAGGCTGCCGGGTGTATGTGTTTTGCATGTATTCATGCATACGTGTGATGTACTTGTGTATATGTGCATGCATGCATGTGTGGAAGCTTGTATGCGATGGGTAGGTATGTGAATATGTATGTAATGTGATGCGCATATATAGGCATGCACAATATAAGTGTGCACATATATGAGCATGTAGTGTAATTATGTATCACGTAATGTAAATGCGCATGCATGCATGAATGTGTGTGATGTAAGTGTATGTGTGCATGTGTGTAACATAAGCACACATATTTGTGACATGTGTGTGAGTGTGCATGCATATATGCACATGTGTATTGATGTTATATATGCGTGTGATAAAAGTGTGTATACATGTAAATCTTTATGTATCTGCACACACATATTTGACGTAGGTATGTATAATGCGTGTTTGTAAGAGCATGCGTACATAGTTACATGTATTCCTGGATCCCATTGAAGATCTGTTTCCGCAGAGTGAGACATATTTAGTTTTTAACATCAAATGTCTCAAATGTATTTATTTGTTTTTATGTATTATTTATTATTTTTATTATTTTTTAAGGTTTGTTTTTGAGAGACAGTGTGAATGGGGGAGGGGTGAGGAGGGGTTGGACAAAGGATTTGAAGCGGGTTCCATCCTGACAGCAGCAAGCCCAAGGTGGGGATTGAACCTATGAACCATGAGATCATGACCTGAGTCAAAGTCAGATGTTCAACTGACTGAGCCACCCAGGTAATCCTCAAATTAAGTTTTTTAAAGAGTGCTTTGGATATTCTAATGTTTTTGTATTTCTACACATATTTTGCAAGTAATTTGTCAATTTCTAGATAACAGCTTGTTGGTATATATTGGACTCGCACTAAAGCTGTAGGTCACCTGGAGAAAACTGACATCTTAGTATTGAGTCTCCTGGTCCATGAATATAATGTCTTTCTCCATTTGTTTAGGTCTTCTTACATTTTCTTCAGTGATGTTTTTGTGCTTTTTAGTGTAAATGTCATATATATTTTGTTAAGTTTATTCCTAAGTATTTTTTATGCTATTGTGTATTTTTCATTTTTCAACTTCAGTTTCCAACTGTTTATTGCTAGTACACAGAAATGTAGTTGCTGTTTTGTGTATCGGCCTTGTACTCTATGATCTGGTTAAACTTAATTATTAGAGCTGCTAGATTTTTTGTAGATTCTTTAGAATGTCCTACATAAACAATTATGTCATCTGCAAATAGTTTTAGCTCTTCCTTTCCAATCTATGTGCTTTCTTTCTTTCTTTTTTCTTTCCCCTCCCCTTCCCTTCCCTTCCCTTCCCTCTCTGCTTATTGCACTAATTAGGATTTCTAGTACAACATTCATTAAAGGGGGAAAATAAACATCCTTACTTTGTTCCCAATCTTAGAGGAAAAGCATTAATTAATGAACAGTAAGTCTGATGTTAGTTGTAGGTTTTTGAAGTTGCCTTTTTTTTTTTTAACTTTATTTTAGAGAGAGAGAGAGAGACAGAGAGAGAGAGAGCACATGAGCAGGGGAGAGTGGCAGAGAGAGAAAGAGAGAGAGAGAAAATCCTAAGCAGGCTCCATTCCCAGTACTGAGCTGGCCAGTGTGTGTGTGTGGGGGGGGGGGGGGGGAGGCGGGGAGGGGGGGTGGAGCTCAATCTCACAACTGTGAGACCATGACCTGAGCCAAAATCAAGAGTCAGACACTCAATTGACTGAGCCACCCAGGCACCCCTGAAGTTACCTTTTATAAAGGCTGAGGGAGCTCCTTTCTTATTAGTAGTTTTCTAAGACTTTTTATCATGAACAGATGTTGAATTTTGTCAAATGCTTTTTCTGCATGTATAAGATTAACACATAATTTTTCTCTTTTTTTTGGTTGGTTAATATGGTAAATTAATTTTTGAGCATTAAACTTACATTTCATTGAAAAAACCCACTTGGTGATAAAATGATAGTTTATCTGTGGCTATATTTGACTTGCTGAAATTAGGCCTAGGATTTTTGTCTATGTTCATGAGGGAGATTACTCTATAGTTTCTTCTTCTTTTCCCCCACCTATTAATGTGTATTTTGGTATCAGAATAATCCTGGCTGGATTATTCTGATGATGGGAAGTATCCCATCTTTTAATAGTTGCTAAAAAGTTTATGTAAAATTGGTCTTATTTCCTCCTTAAAAATTTGGTACATAGTTAATGAAGCCATCGGGACCAGGGAGTTTCTTTGTGCAAAGTTCAAATGAATTTGAACTACACATTCAATTTCTTTAAAAGATGCAGGGTCATTCAGGTTTTGAGTGAGATCTGGTAGTTTTTAACCTTCAGGACTTTGCCAAATTTATTGATTTAAGGTTCCCATATATTCTATTTCATTTCTTCTTTAGGAGCTTAATTAAGATAGAATATATACCATATGATTCAATCCTGTAAATGATAGGGTTCAACGATATTTGTATATTCACAGATATGCACCTGTCACGGCATTCAATTTTAGAACATTTCACTGCTTCAAAAAACACTCCATCCTCTTCATCTATTCTCACCCTATTTTCTTAGCCCAACCCAGCCCTCAATAACCACTAATCTTATAGATTTGTCTCTATACATTTCTCTAATGGGGACTTTTATATGAATGAAACTATAGTATGTGGTCTTTTGTGACTGGATTCTTTAATTTAGCACAATATTTTCAGGGTTCCCTTATGCTGTAGCATGTGTCATTATTTCCTTTCTTTTTATGCCTAAATAGTATTCCATTACATGATTTACCACATTTTGTTCATCCACTCATGGGTTGATGGACAAAGTGTGTTTCCACCTTTTGGCTATTATGAATGATGCTGCTATCAACAGTCATATAAGTGCTTTTGTGTGGAAACATGTTTATACCCAGGGGTGGAATTGCTGGGTCCTATGGTAACTCTGAGTTTAATCATTTGGGGGAATGCCAGGTTGTTTTCCAAAGCACTTTACCATTTTACATTTCCACCAGCAGTGTATGAAGTCTCAATTTCTTCATACTCTTGCCAACACCTGTTACCATCTGACTTTTTTATTTTAGCGTTCCTAGTGGGTGTGAAGTGACATCTTGTAATTGGGTTTATGTTTGTCTGATGTTTAATTATGTTGTTTATGGGTTATTTGTACATCTTCTTTGGAGAAATGCCTATTTGGGTCCTGTGCCCACTTTTAAATTGGGTTCTGTCTGTTTACCATTAAATTGTAAGAGCTTTTTATATACTCCAGGTACAAGTCTCTTATCAGATATATGATTTGTAAATATTTTCTCCCATTTTGTGGGTTCTATTTTTTTAAGTTTATTTTTATTTATTTTGAGAGAAAGATAGAGAGCAAGTGGGGGAGGGACAGAGAGAGAGGGAAACAGAATCCCAAGCAGGCTCTGCAGAGCCTGATGTAGGGCTCAAATTCACTGTGAGATTGTGACCTGAGCCAAAATCAAGAACTGGATGCTCGATTGACTAAGCCACCCAGGAACCCATGGGTTGTATTTTTACTTTCTTGATGGTATCCCTTAAAGTGAGAAGTTTTAAATTTTGATGAATTCCAATTTATCTATTTTTTGTTGTTGCTGTTATTGTCGCCTGTGCTTTTGGTGTCTTAGCCAAGAAATCATTGCCATATCTAATGTCACGAGGCTCTTTCCTATGTCTTCTTCTAAGACTGTTTAAAGGTTTAGGCTTTACATTTAGGTCCTTGATCCATTTTGAGTTAATTTTTATTTATGGTGTGAAGCAAATTTCCAAATTCACTGTTTTGTATGTGTCTTTCCAGTTGACCTGGTACCATTTGTTGAAAAGCCTATTCTTTCCCCATGGATTGGTCTTGGCACCATTGTCAGAAATCAGTTGACCATACATACGTGAGTTGCTTCTTATAGTCTTAATTCTAGTCCATTGATTTATGTGTCTACTGTGCCAGAATTGCATTCGATTACTGTTGCTTTGTTGTAAATTCTGAAGTTATGAAGTGTAAGTCTTTCCTTTTGCTCCTGTTTTTCAAGATTGTTTAGACTATTCCGGGTGCCTTGACATTCTACATGAATTTTATTTTTTTGTAGTTTTATTTATTTATTTTGAGAGAGAGAGAGAGAGGCAGAGGGAGAGACAGAGAGAGAATCCCAAGCAGGCTCCTCATTGTGAGTGCAGAGCCTGATGTGGGGCTTGGACTCATGATCTGTGAGATTATGACCTGAGCTGAAATTGAGAGTTGGGCCCTTAACTGACCCAGATGCCTCTCCACATGAATTTTAATATCAGCTTGTTAATTTCTACAAAGAAGTCACCTGGGATTCCGGTAGAGATTATGCTGAATCCGTATATCCATTTGAGGACTAATTACTGTTTTAACCACGTTAAGTCTTCTGACCCATGAACATGGGATGATTTTCTACGTATTTACATCTTCTGTAGTTTCTCTCAACAATGTTTGGTAGTTTTTTAGACTATAAGTTTTAACCTGTTGGCCACACTCACTAGGAATTTAGCCTCTGCAACTTGTGTTGGTGAGGATGAGAAATTTTGGCAGCCTGTGCTTCCTGGGTAGATACAGTAGCATTTGACTGAGGACAGAAGAGAGAAGGTCCCTGCTGTAGTCATACTCACAGGAAGTGTAGCAGGAGGCATAGCAATTTGTGGGTCACTGCATTAACTGTTTTAGTACATTTTTCTTCTCTTTAAAAAAATTTTTTTAATGTTTATTTATTTTTGAGAGAGAGCGAGAGAGACAGAGCATGAGCAGGGGAGGGGCAGAGGCAGAAGGAGACACAGAATCCGAAGCAGGCTCCAGGCTCTGAGCTGTCAGCACAGAGCCTGACATGGGGCTAGAACTCACCACAAGATCATGACCTGAGCTGAAGTTGGGCACTTAACGGTCACCCAGGCGCCCCAGTACATTTTTCTTGAATAAATGTTTCTTCCTTGGGTATGTGTAAGACAACTTCCAGAGGTTTTTAAATTTTTTAAATCCTTTTTATCAGTTATGGTTTTACCACTAGGTAGGTAGTGGGTTCATGGAGTTGCTCCTGCCGCCAATCCCCAGGTGGGACTTGCTCAATCATCACTTTAAAAGAGATCTCAGGCATGCTTGGGTGGCTCAGTTGGTTGAGCAACGGACTCTTGATTTCAGCTCAGGTTATGATCCCAAGGTTATGGGGTTAAGCTCAGTGTTGGGCTCCATGCTAAGCTTGCTTGAGATTCTCTCTCTGCCTCTGCTCCTCTCCTGCTCTCTCTCTCTCTCTCTTTTAAATAAATAAATAAAGTAAATAAATAAAAAAATTAAGTAAGTAAAAAAGAAAAAAAGAAAAGAAATCTCAGACCATATACCGGTAAGAGGCTAAGGCTCATCACCCCCTCCCTGGGGATTGTAGGTCTGAGAACCAACCTGACACCAGTGCTTTTGTTCTGGGCAACTGGAAGGTTGGTGTTACTATTTGCTGAAGGGAAATCCTTCAGTGGAAGCGTGTTTGGGTGCAATATCAAGAGTTTGATTTTGGAAGTGCTAAGTTTGAGATGCCTATTAAGCATCCAAGTTAGATATAAGTGGACAATGAGATACAACATCCTAGGGATTAAGGGCGCCTGGCTTTTGTGGCTCAGTCAGTTGAGTGTCTGATTCTTGATTTTTGCTCAGGTCACAATCTCATAGTTCATGAGATAGAGCCCTGTCCTGGGCTCTGTGTTGGGCATGGAGCCTGCTTGGGATTTTCTCTCTCCCTCTCTCTCTGTCTACCCTCTGCTCTTTCTCTCTTTCAATAAAAAAATAAACTGGAAAAAAAAAAATCCTGGAGCTTAGAAGAGAGTTTTTGGGTAGAAGTTTAAGCTTGGGAAAGAGCTATTTAGAAATAAGACGATTTAAAGTGACTCATAGAAATCATGTGCCCAGGTAAATCCTGACTTAATCCAATTTTCTTGATTTAATTTCCTAATGGCACCCTGTTTGTATCTTAAAAATGTCCTCATTTAAATACTAAATTATATGGTTATTATCTCCCCTAAAGTGTATAGCATATTCTACTAAGATAGTGACAGTTGTTTTTGATATAACATGTTTGATGAAATGATTCAATAATGTCTATTTTATATAATGCTATATTTAGATTAAAGTTATTTTGAGAAAGTTTTAAAAATAAAGTTATATACACATACTCCATGCACATTCCTTGATGGTTGGACTTGATTTTTGGAATATCAAAAGTCAACAGAATGTCAAAAGAAGTATTAAATTTAATTATAAGACAGTAAATTCAGTAGTATTGAAGAATGTGGGCTCATTGGCCAATAATAATTTAACAGACCTACGACTAATGCAATTATTTGAATGGGTATATTTGAAGAGTAGATATGCCATATGTCAGCATTTGAATATTGCTGCTTTTAAAATATTGTATAGCATTTAACTCAAATATTTCTCCCATCTCTGTTTCAGTTTAATAACTTAGCACCTGAAATATATATATTTGTTGGACATCTTTAACATTCTTCTCCTTCCCCTAGAAAGTAAGATCCATAACAACATAGACCATTCACTTTTCCTCTATATGCCCAGTGGCTTGAACGGTGCCCAGCACATAGTCAACTCAAAATGCATATGTGTTGATTGAATGAAAAAAATTATTTGATGTGATAAGATTTGCATGGTATTTTGAGCATGAAATGGGTATATTTTAATAAAAATCAATTGAAAGATTCCTCTTTTAAAGGAAGGCAACATGTTATGATAGTGATAGTTAAGGTGGCTTGATCTTCATAAACTCCCATGCATTCTCTAAAAAAATGCTGGTTCCCTTTAATGCCAGTTGGTTATGACTTTAGGGTCTCAATTCAGTTCATTGTACAATCTTTCATTGCCAGTTTCGGAAGATAGTCTTTGAATTGGGAAATCCAAAGGAGTCTGGAATAGTCAGGCAATCATACTTGCAGAAATGTAGGAAAAAACTGGAATGGGTGCCTTTTTGGGTACATATGACTCAACTGGAATAATTTGAGCATTAAGAATGTTGAAAAATAGGGAGGCTAATTTACCACTCTCTCTTTTGTTTTATGTTTGAAATTTTTTATAATAAAAAATTTTAAGTGTAGATTATCACCAAATTGAACCAGTTGCATTTATAAAATCCCTTGGATCCTTGCTAATAATAAATTGAAATTTGAAATAAAGCACATTATATATTAGAATATGAATGTATGCTGTAATACATATATGAGTTTTCATAAAGCTTAGAACAAGAACATTAACATAAATTATTAATATTCTCCATTTGTGGCTAAGCTATTCCTTAGATTATCACTTACTGATTTCAAGGTGTTTGACCAAAGGTGCTCAATGAATGATGAAACACATAATTTAAGGAGATGAACTCTAAATTTATGACTATTTTTAGCTACTATAAGAGAAAGTTTATGTATGGAAGATTATTCTGTGTCTCATATTATTTGCAATATTGTTACCAGAGTTTTTCAGAATTCATCCACAAATGCCTAAAAACAACTGACTGCTTTGAATAAGATAATCTCAATTTTTAATTTGTGTTTTACAAGGGTATGTACCAAAAATTTTAATCAAAATGGTTTAGCATGATAATTTTGGTTTATAAAGTTATACTGTAAGAAAGTGGTGAATATTTAAACATTGGGTTTATTAATACCTATGGAATAAATTGAAGATGACATAAATAAATAGAAAAACATTCCATGCTTATGTATTGGAAAAACAAACATTGTTAAAATGTCATATTACCCAAAGCAACCTACACATTTAATCATATCAAAATCTTATCAGTCCCTATCAAAATGCAGCCAGAATTTTTTGCAGGGTTGGAACAAACAATTTTAAAATTTATATGGAACCCCGAAGACCTCAAATAGCCAAAGCAATCCTGAAAAAGAAAAACTAAACTGAAGGCACAAGATTCTGGATTTCGAGCTCTATTACAAAGCTGTAATCATCAAGACAGTATAGTACTGGCACAAGAACAGACACATAGATAAATGGAACAGAATAGAAAACCTGGAAATGGACCCACAGCTATATGGTCAACTAATCTTCAACAAAGAAAGAAAGAATATCCAATGGAATGAAGACAGTCTCTTCAGCAAATTGTGTTGGGAAAACTAGACAGTGACATGCAGAAGAAAGAAACTGACCACTTTCTTACACCTACCCCAAAATAAATTAAAAATGGATGAAAGAGCTAAATGTGAGACAGGAAACCATCAAAACCCTAGAGGAGAAAACAAGCAGAAACCTCTTTGACCTCAGCTGGAGCAACTTCTTACTAGTCAAGTTGCCAAAGGCAAAGGAAACAAAAGCAAACATGAACTATTGGGACCTCATCAACATAAAAGCTTCTGTACAGTGAAGGAAATAATCAATGAAACTAAAATGCAGCCTACAGAATGGGAGAAGATATTTGCAAACGACATATCTGATAAAGGGTTAGTGTCCAAAATCTATAAAGAACGTATCAAGCCCAACACCCAAAAAATAAATAACCCAGTTAAGAAGTAGGCAGAAGGCACGAACAGCCACTTTTCCAAAGAAGACATCCAGATGGCTAACAGACACATGAAAAGATGCTCAGCATCACTCATCATCTGGGAAATACAAACCCAAACCACAATGAGATGCCACTTCCTATCTGTCAGAATGGCTAAAATTAACAACACAAGAAACAACAGGTATTGGCAAAGATGCAGAGAAATGGAAAGCCCTCTTGCACTGTTGGTGAATGCAAACTGGTGGAGCCACTCTGGAGGACAGTATGGAGGTTCCTCAAGAAACTAAAAATAGAACTACCCTATGATCCAGCAGTTGCACTATTAGGTATGTACTGAAAAGGTACAAAAAACACAGATTTGAAGGGGTGCATGCACTCCAGTGTTTATAGCACCAATATTAACAGTAGCCAAACTGTGGAGAAAGTTCAGATGTCCATCGAATGATGATGATTGGATAAAGAAGATGTGGTATATGTATGTATAGGAATATTACTCAACTATGAAAAAGAATGAAATCGTGCCATTTGCAATGATGCAGATGGAGCTAGAATGTATTATGCTAAGTGAAGTAAGTAAATCAGAGAAAAAAATATACCGTATGATTTCACTCATATGTGGAATTTAAGACACAAAACAGATGAACATATGGGATGTGGGGTGAAAAAGAAGAGGGGGAGACAAACCACAAGAGACTTTTAATGATAGAGAACAAACTATGGGTTGAGGGAGGGAGGGAGGTGTGAGATGGGCTAGATGGGTGATGGGCACTAAGGAGGGCACTTGTGATGAGCACTGGGTGTTGTTATGTTAGTGATGAATCACTGAATTCTACTCCTGAAACCAATATTGCACGTATGTTAACTAACTAAAATTTAAATTTACAAAAGGGAAAAATCACCGCAAAAAATAAACAATGACTCTTAAAAAATTGGAATTGTAATATAATTTTTTTGATGTGCTATTTCAATTTTCAGAAGCAAATGTGTGTGTAGAGGATCTTATTATAATTGAGACTTATTTGAAAAAATAAACATTGGGTTCATTTTTAAAGAATCGGGTGTTGATGGCTTCATTTCTGTGCCTATGATGGATGATATAAAAAGTTCTCCATTGTTTATTGCCCTCTATCTCCCTGGAAAGCCAGGACAGTCTTGTTTCCATAGCAAGGGCAAGATTATGTGTGGGTGTTGGGGGGAAGGTCCAGGGGAACCAGAAGAAGCTGAAGTGAGTGAACAGATGTGTAGAGTCAGATTCATTGTGACATAATTGTCAGTGGAGACATGAATGGGAGAAACTAAGAAAAAATTATTTATGGATACAACAGCAGTTGCTCACCATTTCATAGTTTGATTTAATGTAGCCTGACATCCATCAGGAAAGTGTTTAGTGCTAAAGCGAATGGCTTGCTAATTTTTGTCCTTCTGTAGCGGTAAGGGGAACGCACATTTTCCTCAAATTCTTACTTAGAAACATATATATCAAAGTTAGGGTGCTTGACAGAAAGCCAAATCACATATCTATTTTGCAGTTCAGAAAGAAAATCTAAAAATGCCATAAAACAGCTTTGTCCAGATTATATAATTATGTACTTTTGACACAAAGGAGAATTTTCTTTAAATAATATATAACATATAAGAGTATTTGTATTTTTGAAAACCCCCAAGTTTGAACAAATCCAGAAACAGACTCCTATAGAGAAGAAACTGATGATTATCAGAAGGGAGGTGGGGGGAGGGGATGGTTATAGGTCATGGTGACTAAGGAGTGCACTTGTGATGAGCACCGAGTGATGTATGGAATTGTTGGGCTACTATATTGTACACCTGAAACTAATATAACACTGTCTGTGAACTAATTGGAATTAAAATAAAAACTTAAGGGGTGCCTGGGTGGCTCAGTCGGTCGAGCATCCGACTTTGGCTCAGGTCATGATCTCACGGTTTGTGAGTTTGAGCCCCGCGTCGGGCCCTAGCTTGGAGCCTGGAGTCTGCTTCAGATTCTATGTCTCCCTCTCTCTCTCTGCCCCTCCTCCTCTTGTGCTCTGTCCCTCTCTGTCTCTCAAAAATGAGTAAATGTAAAAGCAAATTTTTTTTAAATAAAAACTTAAAAGAACCCCAAAAAAGTCGAATGCTTCCCCCCAAATTTAATGATGATTAACAGTGGCAAACCAAAAGTGGGATGGCAGGAATGTCCATCCCAGATTTAGTCAGTAAAAGGAGGGTGCAGAGGAGGAAGGGGGAGGCTCATAGTATATAGAGATTTTTAAAACAAAGAAAATCTAACAATAACCTACCTGTCTTCTGTTATTACCACGCTCTGGCTTCATTTAAGTTTCAGACCAGGGTTGACGAACTTTTTCTGTAAAGGCTAGAGGGCAAATATGTGGCTTTGTGGTTTCTGCTTCTCTGTTGCTACAACTCTGCATTGCATCTGTAGATCAGCTACAGACATTGAGTAAAGGGATGGAGGTGGCTGTGTTCTGGTGAAACTGTACTGGTTCCTGCTTTCTGTGTGAAAAGAGTTTGCATCCTTACCTGTTGCTATGTGACCTCCTCCTGGGTGGCAAGTGCGCTTTCCTTGCATTGGCCTTAGCTGAGTCTTATGAGCAGACAGGACCTCCCCCCACATCCGTGGAGACAATTGAAGAGTGCAGTGGATCTTTTTCGTCTGCAGTGAGATACATTACAGACCTCACTGATCCTTCATTGTACGCGTGGGGGTAAAGAAGAGCAGAAGCAGAGTACTGCTGATTTGTACTTGATGGACAAAGCTTTGTTGTAAGACACTACACATGTGGGGTTGCTCGTTTCTGCAGTAAAACCTAGTGAAAGCTGACTGATACATTTCATTTTAACTCAGTGTCAATCTTTTTTTTTAATGTTTATTTAACAGAGAGAGACAGAGACAGACAGAGACAGAGTATGAGCAGGGGAGGGGAAGAGGGAGAGAAAGAATCTTAAGCAGGCTCCACACTCAGTGAGGAGCCAAACGTGGGGCTCGATCCCATGACCTTGAGATCATGACCTGAGCTGAAATCAAGAGTCAGATGCTCAACCAACTGAGCCATCCAAGTGCTCCAACTCAGTGTCAGTCTTAACTCATTTAGGCTGGAGGAGGACTGGAGGGGGAAACCCAAAGACATTTTCGGAAAGTGTTCATTGCCTCGAAGGTCTATAATGTCACACTGTCTTCAACTTCTAAGTGAGTTGCTAGGACAGCAGTATTTTAAAGTGATAGAACTCTTGTGGTATAGGAAGCAAGCTGAATAAAAATTTTAAATCGTCCACTTGTTGTTTAGGTTAGACTAAAGCTGCCAATAAATAATCTCATTATAAAACTATCTGATGCTATGGTAGAGACCCTTATTTTGCACCTATTGAACAGGCTCATGTAGATTCCTAAGCAGTCTTATTAAACTTAATATTAGTAAACTTAATGCCTTTTGTTGGCTTCTGTGGGGGACAGAGGTAGTTGGAATTATTCTGATATTGTAGGCCTTTCTCAAATAAGCTCTAGTTATAGCGTTCCGGTGTATTTCAAGTATGTGGAAGAACATGCACAATCATAATTACTGGTATAAAGACGCAATTTTATTTTTTAAAAAATGTTTATTTTTTTTATTTTGAGAGAAAGTACTTAAACAGGGGAGGGGAAGGCAGAGAAGAGAGAGAAAATCCCAAACAGGCTCCATGCTCAGTGTGGAGCCTGACATGAGGCTCAAATCTGTAAAACTATGAGATCGAGACCTGAGGTGAAACCAGGAGTCAGATGCTTTACTGACTGAGCCACACAGGTGCCCCTAAAGATGCCATTTTAAACCTAGTTGTACAGTTTCCATTTTGTTCCAACCAATGAAAAATTAAGATGGTGGTTTGATTTCTTTTGTAAATGACTCAGAGCAGACCTTCAGTAAATTGATTCCATCTGAAACATCCTCATCAAACCGTGTGCTGGACACAGGACACACAGTGGTGATCAGAACAGACATGGACCCTGCCATCATTCAAGTCTGGAATACCATTGGAGATGGATGTGAATCAATTCATCACACAAATAAAATTAAACTTGCAACTTTGTTTAGCATTGTGAATAAGAAACACCTTATGCTTTGAGTCGTGTTTTAGGACGATTTACCTAGTTTGAGTACTAGGGAAGGCTGTTCTGAAGAAGCAACACTAGGTCTGCTCCAGGAAGAGCAGGGGTTACTAGGTGGAGATGTAATGCCTCTGATTTCGAATCCGAGAGACCACCAAGGAGCTGATACCGATGCAAATGCACGAGGGTTTATTTGCAAGTTCGAGCTTGGGTCCAAGTATTCCCGACACAGCAGAGCAGGGACTTGGACCCCTAGGTTAAGAGGTGTAGCAGTTTTATAGGGGCCAGTGGCCAATGAGATTGTAACACACAAAGTTGCACATTCATGTCAGTCCACACGCAGGTGGCCAATTGAATTACAATTTACCGTATAGTAACTGTTTGAACTAGCCTATCACTCTGGTCAGAATTGGTGTGCAAGTTTGGTGGGCAAAAGGCGGGGTTTACATTCTTTGGCGGTTAGGGGTTCCGTATTCCTATATGAGCTGGTTTCCAGTAAGGGTGTGCTCAGCCGCTTGACTAGGGTGGGGGAGTGTCTTAAGCAATAAGTAGGTCATATGGGGGTTATACATGAGATGGTGGGTGTAGCACAAAATGGAGTTAGTCTTGCTCTGCTTGTCCAGGGGTAGGGGATTTTTGTTAAATTCCTTGGGTCCCACAGAGAGAGGTGAAGGAGTGTTCCAGAAGAAGGAGTAGTGCATGCAGAGCCCTCGTGGCGGAGGAAGCACACTGGATCCTTAGGCCCGAGGCAAGGGCAGTGTGGCTCACGAGTGTACAGTTTATGGTTAGCATGGCACAGGGGGAAATGGAGAGGAAACAGTAACTTTGAGGTCAACTTAGAGATGCGCCTTTCAGGCCCATAAGAGAAGATGTGAAATAGAGAGTTGGATATAGAGGTCTGGAGCTTAAAGAGGTCTGAACGCAGACAAAATAAGTAAGTCACTACTATCACAGATATATATCAGGTTGCCTATGGAGAATACAGAGTGAGCAGTGGAGAGAGGTAAGTCTTGAGCTCTGAGGAAGGCTAATTTTTAATAAATTTGGGGACTTGTCAGCCATTATTTCTTCAAATAGTGTTTCTGCTCCTTTGTCTCTCTCTTCGCCTGTTACTCCCATTATGTGTTATGTTGACGTTCTTCACAGTGTCCCACATCTCAGAAGCCGGTTTTGTTCATTCTTTTTTCTCTTTTTCTTTTAGATTGCATAATCTCTATCAATGTTCAAATTCACCAGTTCTTTCTTCTGGAAGCCCATTTCAGCTATTGAGCTCCTCTAGTGAGCTTGCTGTTTCAGTTATTGTACTTCACAACACCGAATTTTTCACTTGGTTCATTTTTATAATTTCTATCACTTTATTGAATACTGTGTCCAAGGCAATATTGCCATCATACCTCCCTTTACTGCTTTAATCATAGCTTCTTGCATTTTTGAACATAATTATAATGACTACTTTGAAGGATTTGCCAGTTAAATTCAAATATCTGGTTACTCTCACTGGCAATTTCTATTGCTTGCTTTTCCCCTGATGTCACATTTTCCTGGTTTTTTGGTTTGTTTATTTGTTTTTTTTTGAAACTGGACATTCTAGATAATGTATTCTAGTAACTCTGGGTACTGGCTCCCCATTCCTCATCCCTGGGCTTGTTGTTGTTTATTTGTTTAATAACTGGCTAGATTATTTTAGTGAAGTCTATTCCCCCTCCCTCACTGTGTTAAGTCTCTGATGTTGCTCCTCAGTCTTGAGTGTGCACTCATCCTGGGATGGCACTGGTTTTGATTATCTCCTTCCAGGACCACACTTAGATGGTAAACTCCACTAACTGCTGGCTGATTGTTGCATTGTTTTCAGCAACGCCCCTGGGCATTTATTGCTCCAGAAATTAACCATAAAAATTAGGCTCCTTTAAAGGAATAATTTCTGAGGTCAGTGATTGATATTTTCTCTGACCCAAGGTGGAGTCCTCTTATCTATCTCTTTCCCCAATTCTCTTGGACAGACTACCTCAACTGCCTTCACCATAACTTTCACCATTTAAAAAATTTTTTTTTAAATATGAAATTTATTGTCAAATTGGTTTCCATGCAACACCCAGTGCTCATCCCAACAGGCGCCTCCTCAATGCCCATCACCCACCCCCCCTCCCTCCCACCTACCAACAACCCTCAGTTTATTCTCAGTTTTTAAGAGTCTCTTATGGTTTGGCTCTCTCCCTCTCTTTTTTTCTTCCTTCCCCTCCTTCATGGTCTTCTGTTAAGTTTCTCAGGATCCACATAAGAGTGAAAACATATGGTATCTGTCTTTCTCTGTATGACTTATTTCACTTAGCATAACACTCTCCAGTTCCATCCACGTTGCTACAAAAGACTGTATTTCATTCTTTCTCATTGCCAAGTAGTATTCCATTGTGTATATAAACCACAATTTCTTTATCCATTCATCAGTTGATGGACATTTAGGCTCTTTCCATAATTTGGCTCTGGTTGAAAGTGCTGCTATAAACATTGGGGTACAAGTGCCCCTGTGCATCAGCACTCCTGTATCCCTTGGATAAATTCCTAGCAGTGCTATTGCTGGGTTATAGGGTAGATCTATTTTTAATTTGTTGAGGAACCTCCACACTGTTTTCCAGAGTGGCTGCACCAGTTTGCATTCCCACCAACAGTGCAAGAGGGTTCCCGTTTCTCCACATCCTCACCAGCATCTATAGTCTCCCGATTTGTTCATTTTAGCAACTCTGATTGGCATGAGGTGGTATCTCAGTGTGGTTTTGATTTGTATTTCCCTGATGAGGAGTGATGTTGAGCATTGTTTCATGTGCCTGTTGGCCATCTGGATGTCTTCTTTAGAGAAGTGTCTATTCATGTTTTCTGCCCATTTCTTCACTGGAGACTTTCACTATTTTTGAGAATGCCCTTAGGCTTGAACCTGTCCACACTTTGTTGCAAATGAAATCAATTTTTGGGGAAGAGATTAGGAGCTCTTTGTTTATGGCCCACTTCTCATCCCAAGTAAAATGTGTGAGCCACAACTTTGGAGCTGGGATGGGGGCAATGGTGTAGTTCTCTTTGAATGGCATTCCTACTTTAGGGGTTGAGTTCTTGGTGGAGGCAGGGAGCAGTAGACTCAGATCTTTTTGGGTTGTGTCTCCTGGCATGCAACTAACACTTTATGAGCCAGCAAAGAACCACTGAGGCCCCAATATTCTCTGTGATGCCATTCAAGGTACAGCCTCTGTCTTATGAGTGGAGGTTGAGAAGAAGTATGGAGTTCTCATTTCTTGCCACCACTTGCCTAGAATTTATTTCATTAGCAGGGATCTGGGGAAAGGATAAAAAATGCTGACACCTGCTCCTCCTGTGGAGAAAGCCCTCTGGCTAGCTGTTGGAGAGAGGAGTTCTGTGTTCTTGGTTGCACCAGTAGGGTTTTTATTTTACTGAGCTGGGAGCCAAGAGGAAGGGTCTCAGTTCAAATACCACAGACTCTTGCTGTTCTTATCAAATTTTCATAGTTTTTAAAAAAAATTTGTTTCTTCCCTTGCTATATGCCCTTTGGACCATTTCCATAGACATTAAATGATTCTTTAAAAAAATAATCTTCACCCATAACTAGTAAGGAAATTGAATCAGTAATCAAAAATCTCCCAACAAACAAGAGTCCAGGGCTGGATGCCTTCCCAAGGAAATTCTACCAAACATTTAAAGAAGAGTTAATACCTATTCTTTTGAAGCTATCCCCAAAAAATAAAAATGGAAGGAAAACTTCCAAATTCATTCTATGAGGCCAGCATTACCTTGATTCCAAAATGAAGACCCCACTAAAAAGGAGAATTACATACCAACTTCGTTAATAAACATGGATGCAAAATTTCTCAATAAGATACTAGCAAATTGATCCAATAATATGTTAGAAGAATTACTCACCATAATCAAGTGGGATTTATTCCTGCGCTGCAGGGCTCATTCAATAATCTGCAAATCAATCAATGTAATACATAAAATTAATAAAAGAAAGATTAAGAACCACATGATCCTCTCAATAGATGCAGAAAAAGCATTTGACAAAATACAGTATCATTTCTTGATAAAACTCTTCAAGAAAGTAAGGATAGAAGAAACATATCTCAACATCATAAAGACCATATATGAAAGACCCACAGCTAATATTATCCTCAATGGGGAAAAAACTGAGAAATTTCTCCCTAAGGTCTGGAACACGACAGGGCTGTCCCCTCTCATCACATTTTTTCAACACAGTACTAGAAGTCCTAGTCTCAGCAATCAGACAACACAAAGAAATAAAAGGCATCCAAATCAGCAATGAAGAAGTCAAACTCATTCTTTGCAGACGACATGATACTCTATGTGGAAAACCCGACAGACTCCACCAAAAAGCTATTATAACTGATACATGAATTCAGCAATGTTGTAGGATATGAAATTGATGTACAGAAATCAGTTGCACTTCTATACACCAATAATGAAGCAGCAAAAAGAGAAATCAAGGAATCGATCCTATTTATGATTTCACCAAAACCCATAAAATACATAAAATTAAATCTAGCCAAAGAGGGAAAATATCTATACTCTGAAAACTATGGAAAGTTTATGAGAGAAATTGAAGAAGACACAAAAAAATGAAAAAACTTTCCATGTTCATGTATTGGAATAACAAACATTGTTAAAATGTCCATAGTACCCAAAGCAATCTACACATTTAATGCAATCCTTATCAAAATAACACCAGTATTCTTTACAGGGCTAGAACAAACAATTCTAAAATTTGTATGAAACCAGAAAAGACCTTGAATAGCCAAAGCCATGTTGAAAAAGAAAACCAAAGCTGGAAACATCACCATTCTGGACTTCAAGGTATATTACAAAGCTGTAGTCATTAAGACAGTGTGGTGCTGGCACAAAAACAGACAAATAGATCAATGGAACAGAATAGAACAACCCAAAATGGACCCAAAAATGTATGGTTAACTGATCTTCAACAAAGTAGGAAAGAATGTCTACTGGAAAAAAAGATAGTCTCTTCAGCAAATGATGTTGGGAAAACTGGACAGCAACATGGAGAAGAATGAACCCGGACCACTTTCTACACCATACACAAAAATAAACTCAAAATGGATTAACGACCTAAACCTAAGGCAGGAAACCATCAAAATCCTAGAGGAGAAAATAGGCAACGATCTCTTTGGCCTTGGCTGCAGCAACTTCTTACTAGACATGTAAGAAGCAAGGGAGGCAAGGGAGACAAAAACAAAACTGAACTATTGGGACCTCATTAAGATAAAAAACCTTCTGCACAATGAAGGAAACAATCAGCAAAACTAAAAGGCAATTGGTGGAATGGGAGAAGATACTTGCAAATGACACATTGGATAAAGGGCTAGTATCCTATAAAACTATAAAAAAAACCCAAGAAATAATTTTCACTGTTTTCACTGGGAAGTATGTCTGCAGAGTTTATCATGGTGTCACACTGGAAGCCCCTGTCTGAAAGCTAACTTTCAGCAGCAGCAGAAGAGGATGAAGAATCCAATGAGGGAAAGAAGGAATGACCAAAGAAGTAGAGAGAAAACCAGTGTCATCTAAGTTAAGAGATCATGGCTAGTAGGTCAAGTAAGACTGAAAAATATGCACTGAAATGCACATAAGGAAGTCAATGGGATTGTTAGTTTTGGTAGGGTGATGATGATTCTGGAAGCCAATTTGGAGGGTAGTGAGGATGGGAGTCAAGCAAACAGGTGGATATAAAGAGCATAAATGATCATTACATTTTTAAAATATAAAATTTGTAGAAGAAGAGTTTGGAAATTAATATAATAGGCACACATGTAACTGCCACCAGTTTTATTAAATCTTAACATGTCATCATATTTTCTTTTGATTAAAATAAATGAAGATGTAGTTGAGCCCCCTGGTATACTCTTTCCCCACCCCTCTCCCTCTTCTCCAGAAGTAACCATTATCATTAGTTTGGTGTCTTTCATTTCTGTGCATATATAATCCTATAACTGCATTTACATGTGTATATACATGACACAAGATATCGTTTTTTAAGTCTTTAATTTGTATACAAATGACATACGTTACATACTTTTCAGCAACTTACTTAAAAAAACCCAGTATTATGCTTTAGAGATTCATCCATTTATTCATAGGAGATACAGCTCAATTTTATTTATTTTTATAAATATGTCCTAATTTAGCAACTTCTATTGATGAACATTCAAGCTGTGTATGAGTATTTATAATTACAAACAGAGTTCCACTGAACTTTCTGGAGTACGTCTTCTTGTACGCATGTGTCAGGATATTCTTAGATATGAAGATGCTGGGGTATAAGGTCATATGCCTGAAGTTTTGCCAGATGGTGTCAGTGCCTTTCCAGAGTATTACCAATACCATACGAATTTCCATTTCTTTCCCATAATCATCATCAAACTTTCTAAATTTGCCTTTCAGATGGTTGTAAAATGTGATTCATTATAGTTTAATTTATTTATCCTGTTCTTGGGGTTCAACATCTTTATACTATTTATTGACAATTTGCCTTCCTCTTCTGAATTATTTCATCCTTTTGCCCATTGCTATCTGGAGATCTTTGTTACTTTACTTATTAAATTGTAGGAATTCCTCATGTGTTGTGGACCCTAATTTTGTCAGGAATGTGCATTACAAATATACTTTCTCAACCTGTGCTTTATCCTTCAGTTTTTTTTGTTTATTTCTTTGAACAGATATTTTTAATTTTAATGTACTCATACAAATGTCTTCCTTAATGGTTTGTTATTTTTGTTTTTGCTACTTGTGATAAGCTATTTCATTTTCTTTTTATATTTCATTGATCATTGCTGTTAGCAGAGGGAGTGGGTTAAACATGAATTTGTTGTTCTCTCTAGATCCTCTAAATAACTCTTGAAGATGTTTACAAAGGCAAAAGGAGCATGATAGTGGTAGAGTGAGGGTCACATTGGAGTGTTGTTTTTTTTTTTTTAAGTAGCAGACACTTAGTAAAAAAGAATGGGAAGGATCTTATAGAAGCGGGAGATGATTACTTTAAAGCCAGTAGGATGCATCTGATTGAGGTGAAGAGCCTCTGTGTGCAGAAGGGAGACTTACTATCTATAATCACACATAGTCATTAGATAGTTGCATAAGGATCCTGAAAAGCTGGGAGGTGATGGAATGAATGAATGGGGGGGAGGTAGTTACTGGTCCTAGGTAGGAGGAAAGACAGCATCTCTGCTGTTAATACAAGAGAATAAGCTGGGATGTGTGAGATAAAGCTGGATTTGTATGTGTGGAATTAGGAAGATGGGGTTCATCTGCTTAATGGTTTCTATTCTGTCTGTAAAATGAAGATTCATCATCTGTACAAAGTGAGAGGCATTGGATTGAGAAAAGATGGGTTATTCTCCTTTGAAGAAAGTGAGGCAACCATGTAACACTAAAGGATATAGTAGAATGAGTTGATTGAATCTAGCAGGGTTACCAGAAGGCCCATTTAAAGATCTATTCTCAGCATCCTACACCTTGCATGCACTGGCTATTGTCTTTGCACTGGCTGACTCTGCAGTCTCTACTTCATAAGAAACCAGAACCTGAAAATTCCACACTGCTTCTGGGCCTTATGGTGGAGGAAAGTGAGGCATGGAGATGCAGCTCACTTAGGGTTCAGTAGTAGATTTGGGTTGTAACCTGAAGGATGGAGGCTGCCTGGGGCAGTAGTTACCTGGTGATCACATGGAGTAATGGCACCATCTCCTTGGGCTCCAACCAATGGAATAAATAAATAAATACTTATATTTGTCAATTTGATTACTTTTCAGATGTGACTCTGTCACCTTATCAGTTTTTTTTAAATTAATAGACTTTAGGGGTGCCTGGGTGTCTCAGTTGATTAAGTGTCCAACTTTGGCTCAGGTCATGATCTCCTGGCCTGTGAGTTAGAGCCCTGTGTCAGGCTCTGTGCTGACAGCTCAGAGCCTGGAGCCTGCTTCTGATTCTGTGTCTCCCACTTTCTCTGCCCCTCCCCCACTCATGCTCTGTCTCTCTTATTCTCAAAAATGAATAAATGTTAAAAAATTAAATATTTAATTAATAGACTTTAGGTTTTAGAGCAGTTTTAGGTTTACAGATAATTGAGCAGAAAGCTCAGAGACTACCCAAATACTCCTTACCCACCCCGACAGTTTCCCCTATTATTAACATCTTGTATTGGTGTGGTAAATTTCATGAAATGGATGAACCAATACCGATACATTATTATTAAGATCCATTGTTCACATTAGGATTCTTTCACTCTTTGTGGCACGTTCTATCTGTTTGGACAAACGCATTATGTTATGTATCAACCTCCTCCCTCACCCTGATCCCTGGTAAACACTAATATTTCAACTGTTTCTATAGTTTTGTCTTTTCCAGAATGTCCAGACTGGAAACATACAGTATGTAACTTTTTCAGATTGGCTTCTTTCAATTTGCAACATGCATTTAAATTTCCCCCATAACTTTTCATAACTTAATAGCTCATTTCTTTCTATTACTGAATAAAATTACATTGTATGGATCATGATTTGTTTGTCCACTCACTAATTATTTAAACTATATTTTTTCAAAATTCACATTCACTTTTGAAGGCCATCTTGTTTCTTCCAAGATGAATTATGAATAAAGTTACTATATATATTCATGTGGAGGTTTTTGTGGGGACTTAAGTTTTCAACTCAGTTGGATAAATACTAAGGAGTGTGATTGTTGGATTAGATGATTAGACTGCATTTAATATTGTAAGAAATTGCCAGATTATCTTCTAAGTTGTACCGTTTGGCATTCCCACTAGCATAAATAGGAGACTTCCTGTTGCTCCACATCCTTGCCAGCATTTGATGTTACCAGTGTTTTGGATTTTAGCCATTCTCATAGGTGAATAGTGGCATCTCATTATTATTATAATTTCCTTTGTTGTGGAATTTCTTTTCATATGCTTATTTGCTATCTGTATTTCTTCTTTGATGAGGTGTCTTTTTAAATTGAATTGTTTGTTTTCTTGTTGTTGAGTTTGAAGGGTTCTTTCTTTTCTTAGAAGAAAACATAGATGGCAAGCTTGACATCACTCTTGTCAATATATTTTTTGAATTTTCTACAAAGGCAGGGGCAACAAAAGCAAAAATAAACAAATGAAACTACATCAAGCTAAAAAATTTCTATACAGTGAAAGTAACTATCAACAAAATAAAAAGACCACCTTCTGAGTGGAAGGAGATATTTGCAAATCATATATCTAATAAGGGGCTTATTATCCAAAATATATAAAGAACTTATATAACTGAATAACAAAAAAACAAATAATCTGATTACAAAATGAGCAGAGTTTCTGAATATACATTTTCCCAAAGAAGATGTACAGATGGGAAACAGGCACATGAAAAGATGTTCAATATCACTAATCATCAGAAAAGTGCAAATCAAAACCACAACGAGCTGTCTCATACTTGCCAGAATGGCAAGTATTAAAAAGACAAGGAATAACAAGCATTGAAGAGGTTGTGGAGAAAAGAAAATACTTGTACACTGTTGGTGGGAATGTATATTGGTGAGCCACTATGGAAAACAATATGTCAGTTATTAAAAAGATTAAAACTAGAACTATCATACGATCCAGGTATTCTACTTCTGAGTATTTATCTAAAGAAAATGAAGACACTAATTCACAAAGATGTATGCATGCCCATGTTAATTGCAGCATTATTTACAATATCCAAGATATAGAAACCTAAGTGTGCATGAATGGATGAATGGATAAAGAAGATGTGGTATATATACACAATGAAATTCTACTCTGTCATAAAAAGAAGGAAATCTTGCCATTTGCAATTACAAGATGGTCCTTAAAGGTATTATGCTAAGTGAAGAAATTCAGACAAAGACAAATACCATTTGATTTTGCTTATGTGTAAAATCTAAAAAAACAAAACAAATGAACAAACAAACCAAAACAAAACTCATAGATGCAGAGAACAGATTAGTGGTTATCAGAGAAAAAGGAGGTTAGGGAGTGGGGGAAAAGGATGAAGAGGATCAGTTGTATGGTGACAGATGGTAACTAGATTACTGTAGTGATCACTTTGTAGTTTATACATATATCAAATTATTATGTTGTACACCTGAAACTAATATACTATTATATACCAATTGTTATTAATTCCTACTTTCCTACTGTTGACATCAAGAAATATACTTGATGATTTCTCTTTTCTTGAATTTGCTAAGACTTGTTTTGTCACCTAATATATGATTTACCCGGAGAGTGTTCTGTGTGTACTTTAGAAGAATATCTATTCTGTTGCTTTGGGATGGAATATTGTATATATGTTTGTTAAGTCCATTTGGTCTATAGTTTTATTTAAGTTATCAATTTTCTGTCTGGGTAATCTATTTATTGTTGAAAGTGGAGCACTGAAGTATCCTACCATATTTGTATTGTTGTCTATTTTTCCCTCCAGATCTGTTAGTATTTGCTTAATATATTTAGGGGCTATGAAGTTGGGTGCATATATTTATAATTTTTATATCCTTTTGAGGAATTGACTCCTTTGTCATTATATAATGACTTTTTTGTCACGTTACAACTTTTGACTTAAAGTCTATTTTTTTAATGATGTATGTAAAGCTGCCTCTGCTCTCTAGTGTTTTCCATTTGGATGGGATATCTTTTTCCATGTCTTCACTTTGAGCCTATGTCCTTAAAGTTAAAGTGAGTCTCTTGTTAGTATATAGTTGTGTCTTTTTAAAAAAAATTTCTCTTCCATCCATTCAGCCAGTCTATGCCTTTCAACTGAAGAATTTAGTCCATTTATATTTAAGGTAATTATTGATAGGTAAAGATTTACTAATGCGATGTCATTAATTGCTTTCTGGCTGTTTTGCATTTCCCTTGTTTTTTTTTTTGCCTCTCTTTTGCTGCCTTTCTTTGTGGATGTATGATTCTCTTTAGTGTTAAGTTTCTTGTTATCTTTTGTTTACTGTGGGTTTTTTCTCTGTGGCTCCCATGAGGCTTACATAAAACATCTTAGAAATGTTAGACTTATATTAAGCTGATAAAAGCTTAACTTTGATTGCATGCAAAAACTGTACTCTTTATCCCTCCCCATTTGTGTTTTTGATGCCACAATTTATATATTTTTATATTGTGTATGTATTAACAAATTATTTTAGCTACAGTTCTTTTTAATACTTTTGTTCTTTAACCTTTATACTAGGGTTAAATGATTAATACATCACAATATTACAGTAATGTAGTCTTCTTGATTTAACTATATACTTACCTTTAACATTGTGTTTTATATTTTCATATGTTTTTATGTTAGCAATTAATGTTTTATTTCAGCTTGAAGAACTCTTTTTAGGTCTAGTGGTGATCAAATCCTTCAACTTTTTTTTTTTTCTAAAAGGAGAGTTTTTCTTTCTCCTTTATTTCTGAAGTACAACTTTGCTAAGTAAAATATTCTTGGTTGTCCCTTTTCCTTTTCAGCACTTTGAATATAGTATCCAATTCTCTTCTGACCTATAAGGTGTCTGATTAGAAATCTGTTTATAGCATTATAAGGGTTTCCCTGTAGGTAAGTTTTTTTTTTCTTTTGTGGCTTTTAAAACTCTACCTTTCTTTTTGATTTTAGATAATTTTATTATGTGCCTTGGAGTAGAACTCTTTAGGTTGAAACTTTTTGGAAATCTATGAGTTTCACAAAGTTGAATGTTCACATCTTTCCTCAGATTTGGGGAGTTCTCAGCTGTTATTCCTTTAAATTGCCTTTCTTTCTTTTATACCTCTCTTCTCTTTTTGGGACTCCAATAATGTGTAGATTGTTTCTCTTAATGGTATCTCACAGAGTGTGGTATTCGTATTAATGTAGGCTTTTTTCAGTCTTGTTCATTCTTTTTTCTATGTTTGCTTCTATCTGGATAATTTCAAATAACCTGTCTTTGACTTCACAGAATCTTTCTAATGCTTGGTCAAACTTGATATTGATGCTCACTATTGCATTTTTCATTTCATTCCCTGGGTTTTCTAGTTCCAGAATTTCTGTTTGCTTCTTTTTCATGACCTCTAGCTCTCTGTTAAACTTCCCATTTTCTCCATATGTTGTTTCTCTGATTTCACTGAATTGTCTTTCTGTGTTTTCTCATAGCTCACTGAACCTCCTTAAAACCACTATTTTGAATTCTTCATCAAGGTAACTTGCAGATCTTTGTGTCTTTGGGGTTGGTTGCTGGAAAATTATTGTGTTCTTTGGTGGTATGTTTCTTTGTTTTTTCATGCTCCTTGAAGTCTTGCATTCATGTGTATGCATTTGTAGAAGCAGTTACCTCCTTCATTCTTTGCTGACTACTTTCAGGAAAGAAATACCTTCTCCCAGCCCTGCTAGGGATTCTGAAGCTTTCTCTGATAGTTTCTTTGGATATGCTTGCTCTGCATTTCTTGTTCCCTCTTGGGGGATATTTCTTAAAATTGTATGTCCTTTCTAGATCTTGCAAAACCAGATTGGGGGCTTTCTCTAGGGCATTGCTAAATGCTCAGATTTGCGTATTTTTCTCCCATTCCTGCAGAATCTGGCTGACTTTCTGTGCCTGCTTACTAGCTATCTGCAAAAACTTGCACTTGCCTCCCTTAAGGGCAAACACAGGGAGCCAACCACAGGGTGGGAATTTGTGTGGGTGAGGCATGTGTAATGTTGGGATGTTTTGGGGCAAGCTGGGGTGATCCACAGGCAAGGTGTTCCCAGTGACTCAAGAGCAGGCTTCCTGATGGACTCCACAAGTACTTAGTAGGACCCACATGTGTTAGATGTCCTCTGAGAGCCCTGGCTGCTCTTCTCCCAGCCCATCCCCACCCCAAGTCATGCAGCACACATCGTATTCTGCATAGGGCAAGGAAGAAATAGGCTTCTTTGGCAGTGTTCTGCAAAGCCGTGGAAGCCAGGTGCTCACTCATTGCCTTCACTTTCCCCCTTGTGAGAGATTGTGGATTGAGAAAGTCTCTCTTGGTACTAAGCTGTGCCACCTTGGGGAAGAGAAACATGGGTGAAATGACACTGTTCCTCTAACCCTTTCTGAAGTGTCCATTCTTGGATATTTGTCCAATTTTTTTTGCTCCAATTCTTTTTTTGTCCAGTTTTAGTTTTGTCCATTTTTTTTCTCCAACAATGTTCTGGAACTTCTCTTCTGTACTTCTGGACTTCCACAAATGTCCTCTACTATGTGTGTTAAAGTTGGTTTTCTTTTTGGGGAAGACAGTAGGGAAATTTTATTTTGCCATTTTAGTGATCTCACTGTCTTATATCCTCTTAATCATTTCTAATATTCCCCTATTATAAAGAATGCTGTGGTAAGGCCCATTGTGTGTGGAGCCTTTCTGTATATTTAGGAGTATTTCTCTAGAATATTTCCTAAAAATAGAAATTACTGGCTGCAAAGTAAGAGCAGTTTTAAGGGTCCTGAGATATACTGCCAAATTACTCTCCTGAATGGTTCTGCAAAATTACAGTTCTGATAGCAAGTAGTAAGCCTGCTTGTTTCATTTCACTTCCTATCATTGAATATTACCTAAAAATATTGCTAATTTAATGGGCAGTTTCTGATATATTCTGATTTAAAGTTTTGAAACTCTATGGCATCCTATTTGTCCTCAAATATATAAGCTTGCATTTCATCACAGCAAGGAGAAGGAATGTTTTTCATCTTGCTGTGTTTAGTAGTTATTAAAATGAAAAACTTCGAACACCCTTGTGTTTCTTTTTCTGTGATATATGTAATTATTTGTACACACATTTTCAAACCGAAATCATTAGCTGATTATCTCAGGATAAACAAACATTCAGTCAAATATCATTAGTATTCATGAATTGGAAGCAACCAGCGTTTTGATTGTGAGCCATCAAAATTGCCCAACCTGCAGGGAAGAGCTGAAACAGAGACAATTGCTAGAGAAGCTAACAGCACAGGACTTTTAAGGATCCATAAAGACCATACGGTTCTGCTTCCTGCACACCTGTTTTCATTTGTGCTTTCAAATTGAAAGAAGTTTACAATGAGCTCTGACAACACTAAGGGCCATATGTGTAAGACAATCATTGTTCTAGCCTGTGGCTTGCCTATAAGACTTGTGGTTGAGAAGCACCATTTTATACTCTGCAATAGGAAGAAATAGGAACAACTTTTCTTTTTGTGTGTATTTAGGAGTTTACCCACACAGCTGTGCTTTGGCATTGGTACCTACTTAAACGTTTTACCAGATATATAATTTAGGGAAACAAGCTCAAGGAAGAATAAGCATGTGCTAATGGCTTAAGATCAATGAATTTTTGTTTGTTTGTTTGTAAATCATCTCCTTTAAGCCCTAGCACCAATCTCTGGGGAAGAAGGAGACTTGGAGGAGATAGAGCTGAGCCCAGGACAGACCTCTAACACGTGGTTGCAAGTTAAGTTGTTAAATCCAAAGCTCTTGTTCTTTTGATACCAGGATGTTTGTCCCTCATTAATCAAATAAGGTCCGCAGCCAACACTTTACTTCCCCTGATCTTTCCCTGGTAGCTGGTGGTTCTGCTGTAACTTTGATGGGTTCCATTACATTTTATGGGTTTATGGCCTTCATCTAAAGGACTCCTTTGTGCTCACCCAAAGACAAAATCCAAGTACAAGGAGGGGTGATGGAGAAACAGGACTTTTCATGTCATGGGCACTGTATACATTTGACTGACAAAAACCATGTGGTTTGGGAACTGACCTTTGTATGTGAGAGCAACGTTAGTCACTGTCACTTGGAAAGCCAGTATGTATCTCCTTTGCCAAGTTTCAGAGCTGGTTTTGTTCAACTCTGCTCTGGGCTGTGTGGCATCTATGGGCATATACGTGACCCCCATTCACCTCAGCTCGAGAGGATATAACTATTGAGCTGCAGGGAGGCCAGGCAGTTGGGTTGGCTTCCTCTAGAAAGAATGCCAGTATCTTGGGCACCTCTTTCTTATCGTATGATAGATGGAGACTCCTTCCTTAAGAAAGAAAACAATTCTAACAATGTTAGAATAATTTAGGACTTTTTGTCAGAATTAATGTTGGTCCTGGATCCATATTAAGTTGCTTTTTGCTTTGAGCGGACCCCTTAAGCTCTCTTTAGGTTTTGCCAAGGTGTCTTAGTTTTGTTTTTTTTTTTATTTACACAATAGGGATAAGAATTTGGGCACATTGCAAGGTGTTGCCAAATCAAATCAGATAAGTGGAGAAGAACTTTGCCCAATTAAAGCTATATGTGAACTGGCTGTGTAGGCAGCTATGTTCTCAATTCTTACATTTCTCTTCCCTCTGTCCTATGACTTCTCATGATCCCTCCTCCCCACAGGTGCATCATGGAATTCTGTCAGAAATGTCAGGCTAAGGTGATTTCTATCCAGAGAGCAGCTTAGAGAAGTCAGGTCCCTGCAGTAAACACTGCAGGTATGAATGTTCTCGGTTCTGTACAGTGAGCGTCTGATTCGTGACAGCTCATACCCCTTAACTGCTCTCATCTCCGACATTCTAGCAAAGAATTACCTTTACACTGTTTCAGCTTATAGAAAGGAAATTGCTCTTTCGTGGTTATTTGTTTGGAATTAGGCAGCAGAAAAGAAAACGTCAGTACCCTGCTAGGCAAGCCATAAAATGGGATTTATCCCTTCAACCTATTGTAAAATTAAAAGACCCAATAAAACAGGGAGCACAGAACACACTTCCCAGAAGTAAAAGATAACAGAGCATATGGTAAATTGAGTAAATGGTGGATAGTAGTGGTGTGAGAGTTAAGGAGGAAATTGTAAGTGTAGATATTTCAGCAAACTTAATTCAGGACCCTGACTGTGCCCTGGAAACTTGTTTTCTCTGGGACTACATGGTTCAGTGACAAGTATTTGAGCCAGATCTTAAAATGAACAAGGCAAGAATGACCCTTGAATGGACACAGGTTAATTCTTTCCAGCTATCCACTCAACAGCACTTGGACTTACTTTAAGAAAAACTTGTTATTTTGAACAAACTTTAAACTTGCAGAAAAGTCTAAATAATACAAAGGGTTTCCATATATCCCTCATCCAACATCCCCTGATGTTAACACTTTACATAACTATACAACAATTACTAACACTGGGAAATTGACATTAGTAGAATACTGGTAACACAATAAAGACCATTTGTTTCTTATTTCTCCTTATTCTACTATAGTCTGTAACTTCTAGGTTGTCCCTTGTTTTTTAGGACCTTGATGTGTTTGAAGAATTACACTCAGTTATTTTGTTGGATGTCCCTCAATTTGGGTTTGTCTAATTTTTTTCCTGAACAGCCTGAGGCTATACACTTCTGTTAAGAATACCAGAGAATGAAACTGTGGTCCTTCTTAGTGTATCATAGCAGCAGGTTCCAGATGTCAATATGGTCTAATTACTGGTAATGTTGACCTTGATTACTTGATGAGGGTGGTTTCAGTTGAGGTTTCTCCATAAGGTTACTACCATTCCTCTTGTAGTTAGTAAATACTTTAGGGAAGATTCACAGAAGTTGTGCAAATCCTGTTTCTTCTGAAACTTTTGCTCCGTAATTTTAGCATCTATCACTGGATCTTTCCTGGAACAATTATTACTGTGGTGTTTGCCAAATGGGGATTATCTATTTCCTTTTTCCTTCTATATTTAATGTTTGGAGTTTTCCTATAAGGGAGAGCTCGCCTGTTTCCTCCATTTGTTTATTGATTATATCAATTAAAAAAATTCATATTAGTGAGAACTCATGAATGTTTATAATCCAACGCCTTCACTTACAAAAAATGATTGATTAATTAATTAATTATTTTAGAGAGAGAGAGTGAGCATGAATGGGGGAGAGGAGCAGAGGAGAGAGAGAGAGAGAGAGAGAGAGAGAGAGAGAGAGACAGAGAGAGAATCTTAAGCAGGCTCTACACTCAGAGCAGAGCCTGATTTGGGGCTTGATCCCACGGCCCTGGGATCATGACTGAGTGGAGATCAAGAGTAGGATCGTCGACTGACTGAGCCACCCAGGTGCCTGCCAATACCTTCACCTTCTATTTTTTTCTTCAAATGATTCCAGCCTTATCATTAGGATCTTCTTCAGGTTGGCGCTCCTGTGATCTTTCTTCAAGCCTCCTTTTATTTTTGAGCATTTCCTGAGTTTTGGCACCTGTTTTTTTGTTTGTTGGTTTGTTTGTTTGGTTTGGTTTGCTTGTTTTTAATTGGTAAAATATGGTTAGAAATAAAATCTGAGCACTAAATGTGTTTATCAGTTCTGGGTTTCACTGCTTCTAGACCTCCCAGGAGAGAGTGGGAAAAATTTGTGCACATACTAACCCATGCATACACACACTATTTCTGCATCTATCACTTACCTGTATATATATAAAAACCATGACTTTATGCTGATAGTTTGGATTCTGATCCACCAACATGGGGCCCCCTTGAGCTTTCTCCCTTTCCTTGTTTGTAACTCTTTTCTGTACAGTGAAGTACCTGGTTCTCATTAGCTTCAAAATATTCTGTTTGCTCAATTTTAGTATGTGCATGAATTAGTTTCAGATTTGCTATCCATTATATTGTGAGAAATGCTCTTACTGATTAGATTATAGCATTTACATATGGTTCTTTTTCTCTTAATTCTTAGGGTATCTAGACAAGGGGCTGTTTTGCATGGTCACTTAGGCCAGCCTTCCCTCCCCTTCCCTTCAGTATGCTTATGGTATTCATTTGGAATATAGTTTTTAAAACAAAACCTATGCTCAAGATCACATGCCAAGGTGAGTGTGCTTGTGACAACTTCTGTATAAACTGGCTTCCTCTTTCCAATCACATCCACTATTGTGGCTTTCCCAGGTACCACCACAAGCCTCTTTCCCAAGCCTGGGTCTTTGTCACAGGCTACTGTCCTTGTCTGCAGAACTGCATGTGGTCTGGGCTCATAGGCCTGCCCAGGACTCCTGGACACCTCAGAATGAAGGGCCTTTGGCATGTGTAGGAGTGTTGGAACCCTCCTGCATCTGCTTGTGACCAACTGAAACCATGACCCAGGCTGGCCTCTGAGGGTGCCTCCATATGGGCTGGGGCAGGCCCCAGACATCTCAGGCAACAGCATGGGCTGGGTTTGTACCTGGGCATCAGGGACCTTTCTGCCTGCCTGGTGTCCTTCAGATTGCTCCAGGGTCTATGCACTTTGTAACTGGATGTACAGCGTAGGTTTCACTGGTTTGAACAATTTTTTTTTAAATAAGAATCCTCAAACAGCCAGCTAGGAAGCTATCTCCAATAACCCTGTTTATAGGAAAGAAGGAGGGAAAATGCCTCCTGCTGCTGCTTCTGGTCTAGGCCTTCAGGTTTCCTTCAGAGTCAGGGCCAAGGGCATCTTCTGTCTATGGGTCAGCAGGACCAGGGAAGGAAGACTGAGGACAAATCCCTTGGAGAGGGACCCTGGGAGGAGAAGCTGAGTTCTGGGGGAAGTTAAGGGGAAGCATTATGTGGGCAGGGACAACCGGTCTCTAAAATGAAAGCATGGTGGGGGGAGTGCCTGGGTGGCTCAGTCAGTTAAGGTGGCTCGGCCGACTTCAACTCAGGTCATGATCTCATGGTCTGTGAGTTTGAGCCCTGCATTGGGCTCTGTGCTGACAGCTCAGAGCCTGGAGCCTGCTTCCGATTCTGTATCTCCTTCTCTCTCTGCCCCTTCCCTTCTTGTTCTCTGGTTCTCTCTCTCTCTCAAAAATAATAAACATTAAAAAAACTTTTTTAAAATGAAAGCATGGTTGTGGATTCTTTTATGTGACACCACCTAAGTCTATTGTGGTTTTTGGTAGACTTTTTGCTCTCCCCTTTTAGACTTGAAGTTGCTTAAAGATTGTTTTCATTATCCGTATCCTTAGAAAGCATGCCAATTGAATGCAGAGTCCATGAAGAAATGAATTAAAAAGGTGAGTTTTAAGACATAAGTATCCTAAGGAAAGAATTACCAGAGTGGGGGTGGACCTGGATGGCTGTGTTGGAGGAGAGGAGCTTCATCTGGGTCACAGGTGGGAGAAGGGAGATGAGCAGATAGGGTAGGAGGACACATTCTGTCCAGGCCAGAGAGTCATGGCGACAATGGTATGGATATTAGTGGCATTGTGGCTAAAGTAATTGAGTGGGAGCAGGGAATTATGAGGAGTGAGGTGGATAAAGGTGATTAAGACCAAAGCTGGAAGGATTAGAAGTTGTAATAGTTAGAAATTAGACTTCGTAGTCAAATAGAAGATGGGTTTGGTCTCATGCAAGCTTATATTTGGTGGACCTTTTTACTGTGACAAGGTATGTTCATACACTTGAGATAGTTAAAACAATTCTGAGGTTCAGGTAGGTGTGTGTGTGTGTGTGTGTGTGTGTGTGTGTATACACTTGTCTGTCTTTTTATCTTCTGTCTGTTTATCTATCTATCTATCATCTATCTATCTTGTCTATCTGTCTACCTTATTATCTATCTAGCTATCATCTATCATCAATCTATTTGGGGTAGCAGTCAAGTCTATAAAGTTGTGAAGTTTGGGGTCAATCTGTTAGAAGTTGGATCATGCTTCCAACCCTTCCTCACTGTGTGACCTTAGGCAGGTGACTTCACCTCTCAGAGTCCTAGCTGGTTTTGATTTGTAAAGTGGGCATGGTGACAATACCTGCCCCACAGAGTTGCTGTGAAGGTGGCCTGCTGTGTGAGCAGCATGGTGGGGTGCCTGGCTCTGAGCAGCCCTAATACCTGCTAGTGCTGTCAGTAATGTCCTTAATTCTGTAGGGAAACGTTGCTACTTGCCTCTGTGTTCAAGCATGAATAGTTGATGTTTTTGAAATAAGGAAGCCAGTTTCAAGAAAGTTGATTCCACAGTGTGTAGAGTGGGCTGATATGGGATGATTGTCTGAGTAGCCAGTTGTGGATCCAAACCATGCACACATGAAAACACGGTGACACAAGAGGATAAATAAGTTTCAGGTGAATGAGACAGACAAGGTGAGCCACAGAGAGGACAATGAGATAAAGAAAGGAAATGAGATATGAGGTATGGAAAAAGAAGTGAGATCAGAGGTTGGTTCAACTCCTGACCTCAACTCTGGTTTTGGTCAAACAGAATATCATTAACTTATATTTAAGATGGGGTTCTGAGAAAGCCTCATGGAAGATACAGTGGAAATATACTATAATGCTGCCTCTTGCCAGCATTACTCTACCCTTCTTGAGAAAATGAGACTTTCCTTCCCCTTGCCTAGTACCCCTCAACCAGGGATGATAGGAAGCCCTCCTGAAGACTTGTTAACAGCTGGTTAAAAGGTGGGAAAAACCCTGATTCTTGAAGGTAATGCTTTGAATGTGCTGAGAGTGTCAGATTTTCTGTTTAGCGGGGAAAGAACTGAAGTTATATTTTACCCTTGCACCTACAAGGATGTGGTAACATATCTCTGGAATGGTATGTGTGGGCTTTTAGGAACAAATGTGGTATTTGGTAAGGCATGGCAGCTGCAGTATTATTTTCTTGGTGACAGAATAAAAACAGTAAAACTAAAAAGTGTGTAGATGTGTCCAAGCAGAACAGGGCAGGCCTATGCATGCCTACTTTGCCATGGAGAGGCCCTCATCTGGTCTACCCATGTGACAGGATCTTGACTACATGAGTCATTTGGTTTCAGGCTTGGGTTCTTCTCCTTTAAATTGACTGAGGGTTTCCACGGAGCTAATTATATATCATTTACTAAACAACCATAAGTTGTCTATGTACATGAATATATGTATACCTGTTACCCAACTGGGATCTCACTGCAGTGCCTTTCTGATTTGGACTTCAACCCCTCTGGTTGCTGGACAGAAGTGTCTCTTCTGTACTATTTCTAATCTAATTTTTCTCTCTCTTCCCCTTCCTATTCTTCCCTATCCTTTTCTTTCTATGATTCTCAGGTGGAATCAATACCTCACACAGGCGGTTAGTTCTTATTATATCATATCAGAGATGATGTCTTAACTACAAAGAATTCTTCTCCTATCCAACAATCGTATATCTCCTTCCACTCTTTGTGGCTGTTCCTTGCATTTCCATCTCATTATATGTATGGTTGAGTTCCCTCATCCATGATGAGTTCCCTTATCACTCAGAATATGACCTTATTTGGAAATAAGGTAATTGCAGATATAATTAATTAGGTTAAGATGATGTCATACCGGAGTAGGGTGGGCCCCTAATCCAATATTACCAGAGTCACTATAAAAAGGGGAAATTTAGACACACACACACACACACACACACACACACACACGAGAACTTCCTGTAAGCATGAAGACAGAGACTGAAGTGTTGAATCCATAAGTCAAGTGACACCCAAGATTTTCAGCAGAGCACCAGATGGTGGGGGAGAGGTAAGAACAGATTCTCCCCACAGTCCTTAGAAAGAACCAGTCCTGCTGACACTGAAATCTCAGACTTCCAGTCTCCAGAACTAGAATTTATTGTGAAGCAATACATTTCTGTTGTAAACCACACAGCTTGTGGTACTGTGTTAGGGTGGCCCTTGCAAAGAATCCTCTACATTTTTTTATTAAAATTTTTAAATGCTTATTTATTTATTTTGAGAGAGAGAACACAAGCTGGGGAGGTACAGAGAGAGAGGGAGAGAGAGGATCTGAAGCAGGCTTTGTGCAGACAGCAGAGAGTCTGATGAAGGCTCAAACTCACAAACCATGACATCATGACCTGAGCCAAAGTCAGAGGCTTGACTGACCGTGCCACCCAGTCTCTCTGAACCCTCTACATTTTTATGTGTTCTTCATGTATGTAAGCATTTCATCCCCTTTCTTATTCCAGAAACAACTTGTATGTTGACACCAAAGGGTCAGTAAAGTTTGAAAAAGAATAGTGTTGGGGTTATAGAAGGCAATTGGAGGAAGTAAAGGCAAAAATTTTAAAAATGAACTCCTCTTTTCCTTTATCATGTATTATAAATCATAACAATTAGAACTAAAAGAAGGTATATTGACATTTAAATCTATGAAAAGGCTCATATCTTCAAAGAGTTATTGGTCAACGTTCTGACTTTAGCTTAAAGCTACAATGGGAGGTCTGTGAAGGCAGTGACCTTGTTTGTCTGATTATTATTGTAGTCTCTGTACTAAGTCCACACCTGGCACACAGTTGGTGGACAATATGTAGTATCTGAGGGCCTGGTTATCTAGGAAAATGAATTTAGTCATTTGGCAAAACAGAACCAGGTGTTGAAAGCAGATGCCATTATTCAAGTGAGAAAAATGTGTTGTTTCCTACCTGGCCTTTGGGGGATTATTCATTTACGCATTCAGGAAACATCTAATTGCAGAGGGTACAAAAAATATTACATACTTGTTGGCCTCAAGAAGCTTATGATCCAGTTAAGGAAACTAGACTTGAGTGGGAGCCTGTGGTCATAACATAATAAAATGCACAAATGTGTCTCACTGTTGGTACTGCTGTGGGGGTCCAAAGGAGAGATGTGGGTGTGGCCAATGGGATTCATGGAGAAGGTGAAATGAGGTCTCTCTGAAGCAGTGTCTTTTCACCTATGTATCCTCAGGCTACCAGAGAGCCTGGACCTCACAAAGAGTTTGTTGAATAAATAAATGAGTGTGAGGTTGGCTTCTGGAATTGCTAGGTTTAGAGTGGAGATGAAGGAGTATTCTGTGGGGCCAGGACTGGCTTCATGGGTGTGTGACCCATTCAACTGCACAGGACCCATGATTTGAAGGGCCCCATGCTTGGCTAATGTGCTTCCATGTTATCTTGAAATTCTTCATGACTTTTGAGCAAGAAGACCCCAATTTTCATTTTTCACTGGGCCCCATAAATTACGTAGCTGGTCTTGCATGTGCTTAAATAGCATCCATTCTTATAATAGCATGAGGAGGCTATTGTGAGCATTTGTGTGGATATACATGGAGGAACAATGGGAGCCAAGGCTGACAGAGCAAGGTGGGTCTAGAGAGAATGAAGGCCAGCCTGGAGGCCAAGTAATCTCATGACTGGAACTTGCTTGAATGACACAGTGGTTTTAATAAATATAATTTTTAATTCTGCTGGGAAAAGACCTAAGCCAATCTGGCTGCCGACTAGCTTTTAATCTCTTCTTGGTGGATTGAAGTAGTCACTGAAGAAGTTGACATGTGTGAGGAGGGATAGCTTCTTCCAAACTTTCCTAGTTCCTTCATTACCAAGAGCAAGCCTCAGAAAAAATTCAGCCACATATACCGACATTAACTGAACAACCATTCGTTAACTGGCAGACACAAAACCACTGAAAAAATTTTCCTATGAGTTTGATGAAACCACTTGACTTACCTTTTTTGGGGCTCAGGCCATCGCTTTCCATCAAGGGTTAATACAAGATTGGCAAGAGAACATTGCAGGGCAGGATTCTCTAGGCTTCTGGCTGGTATTGGGTGACGGATGGTCAGACACGGGGCTCCTTGGGGGTAAAGCCTTGGATGT